>NC_091996.1:78031936-78216782 GCF_044704955.1 Pristiophorus japonicus | reverse complement strand
TCCCCCTCTCTCCCTTACCCCCCTCTCTCACCCTCCCTCTCCCTCTCTCTCCCTCCCTCTCCCTTCTCCCCCTCCCCTCCCTCTGCCAGTGAGCCACTGTCTCCCTCTCCCTCCCGCCATAGATCAGGAACCCGCTGAAGATCAAACGGATGAAGAAGCAGCAGCTGTGGAAGATCGAGAAGAGAGACACGTTAAGGATTCTCCGAAAACCAGCTCCAGAGACAACAGAAGCGGGTGAAGGGAGGGGAGAAGTGAAGCGGAGGGAGAGAGAGAGAAAGAGAGAGAGAGAGAGAGAGGATGTGTTCGAAATAGCGGAGTGTCAGAGAGCGATGGGGAAGGAGGGTGTCTGAGAGAGAGTGTGAGCGAGACGAGTAGAGAGTGTGAGAGAGAGAGAGAGAGAGAGAGGCGGATTGTGTGTGTGAGAGGTGGAGTGTGTGAGTGAGGGGGAGAGAGAGGAGTGTGTGTGGGGGAGGGGGGGGAGAGAGAGAGGCAGTGTGTGAACGAGAGAGTTGTGTGTGAGAGGTGGAGTGTGTGAGTGAGGGGAGAGAGAGGCGGTGTTTGAGAGAGTGAGGGAGACGGGGAGTGTCTGGGCGAGAGGGGGAAAGAGTACGAGACCAGAGGAGAGAGGGAGTGTGAGAGAGAGGTGGAGTGGGATCAGAGAGAGGGAGACACAGATGAAGAGAGAGAGAGAGAGGGAGATGGGGAGCGTCTGGGAGGGAGGGGAGAGTGAGAGAGATGGGAAGCGTGTCTGATGCAGAGAGGGGGAGGGAAGTATTTGTGCCTTAATACCTCGGAGAGTAGCGTTATTTTGAGTTTGTTGAGATGTGGGGCAGTGGTGTGCACTAACAGTGAGTTTTGTTACGGTGTGTGGGGTGTGTGATCACCACCACAGCACATCCCCTGAGTTCAGACACTCTGTCCAATACTCGCAGATCAAGACCCAGATCGGAATAAAACCAGAGCCTTTTTATTTTGCGATAACCTTTGGAGTTTGCGTCTTCATTTCCACCAATATCCGTTCCCCCACCGCCCCCAATATGTATTCAATTCCTGATAAATAACCGACCCAGGAGTCACTGGGCAGTGATGAGGAGCAGGAACTCTGGCTGATTTCCCCTCTCTCTAACCCAGGGGTCACTGGGCAGTGATCAGGATCAGGTACCCTGGCTGATTTCCCCTCTCTCTAACCCAGGGGTCACTGGGCAGTGATCAGGATCAGGTACCCTGGCTGATTTCCCCTCTCTCTAACCCAGGGGTCACTGGGCTGTGATCAGGAGCCCTGGCTGATATCCCGCACCCCCGCCTCTCTAACCTAGGGGTCACTGGGCTGTGATCAGGAGCAGGAGCCCTGGCTGATATTCCCTCCCCTCTCTAACCCAGGGGTCACTGGGCAGTGATCAGGAGCAGGTACCCTGGCTGATTTCCCCTCTCTCTCTAACCCAGGGGTCACTGGGCAGTGATCAGGAGCCCTGGCTGATTTTCCGTCTCTCTCTAACCCAGTGGTCACTGGGCAGTGATCAGGAGCAGGAGCCCTGGCTGATATCCGCCCCCCCCTCTCTAACCCAGGGGTCACTGGGCAGTGATCAGGAGCAGGTACCCTGGCTGATTTCCCCCCTCTCTAACCCAGGGGTCACTGGGCAGTGACGTTACGAGTGTAGACAGGGGCAAAAAGATAAGAACATAAGAAATAGGAGCAGGAGTCGGTCATACGGCCCCTCGAGCCTGCTCCGCCATTTAATAAGATCATGGCTGATCTGATCATGGACTCAGCTCCACTTCTCTGCCCACTCCCAATAACCTTTCACTCCCCTATCGCTCAAAAATCTGCTATTTCTCCGCCTTAAATATATTCAATGTCTCGGCTTCCACAGCTCTCTGAGGCAGCGAATTCCACAGATTTACAACCCTCTGAGAGAAGAAATTCCTCCTCATCTCAGTTTTAAATGGGCGGCCCCTTATTCTAAGATTATGCCCTCTAGTTCTAGTCTCCCCCATCAGTAGAAACATCCTCTCTGCATCCACCTTGTCAAGCCCCCTCATAATCTTATACGTTTCGATAAGATCACCTCTCATTCATCTAAACTCCCATGAGTATAGGCCCAACCTACTCAACCTTTCTTCATAAGTAAACCCCTTCATTTCCGGAATCAACCTAGTGAACCTTCTCTGAACTGCCTCCAAAGCAAGTATATCCCTCCTTAAATACGGAGGCCAAAACTGTACGCAGTACTCCAGGTGTGGCCTCACCAATACCCTGTACAGTTGTAGCAGGACTTCCCTGCTTTTATACTCCATCCCCCTTGCAATAAAGGTCAAACACACAGCTGCCAATTTGCACAGGACAGGGTCCCACACTTATAAGAACATAAGAAATAGGAACAGGAGTAGGCTATACAGCCCCTCGAGCCTGCTCCGCCATTTAATACGATCATGGCTGATCCGATAATGGACTCAGGTCCACTTCCTCGCCCGCGCCCCATTATCCCTTAATCCCTTATTGGTTAAGAAACTGTCTATTTCTGCTTAAATATATTCAATGTCCCGGCTTCCACAGCTCTCTAAGGCAGCGAATTCCACAGATTTACAACCCTCTGAGAGAAGAAATTCCTCCTCATCTCAGTCCTAAGTGGGCGGCCCCTTATTCTAAGATTATGCCCTCTAGTTCTAGTCTGCCCCATCGGAAACATCCTCTCTGCCCCCTCATAATCCTCTACGTTCCAATGAGTAGAGGCCCAACCTACTCAACCTTTCCTCATATGTCAACCCCCTCATCTCTGGAATGTGAACCTTCTCTGAACTGTCTCCAAAGAAAGTATATCCTTTCGTAAATATGGAAACCAAAACTGCACGCAGTATTCCAGGTGTGACCTCACCAATACCCTGTATAACTGTAGCAGGACTTCGCTGCTTTTATACTCCATCTCCTTTACAATAAAGGCCAAGATACCATAACGGGGAACAAAGAAATGGCAGACCAATTGAACAAGTACTTTGGTTCGGTATTCACTAAGGAGGATACAAACAACCTTCCGGATATAAAAGGGGTCAGAGGGTCTAGTAAGGAGGGGGAACTGAGGGAAATCTTTATTAGTCGGGAAATTGTGTTGGGGAAATTGATGGGATTGAAGGCCGATAAATCCCCAGGGCCTGATGGACTGCATCCTAGAGTACTTAAGGAGGTGGCCTTGGAAATAGCGGATGCATTGACAGTCATTTTCCAACATTCCATTGACTCTGGATCAGTTCCTATGGAGTGGAGGGTAGCCAATGTAACCCCACATTTTAAAAAAGGAGGGAGAGAGAAAACAGGGAATTATAGACCGGTCAGCCTGACCTCAGTCGTGGGTAAAATGATGGAATCAATTATTAAGGATGTCATAGCAGTGCATCTGGAAAATGGTGACATGATAGGTCCAAGTCAGCATGGATTTGTGAAAGGGAAATCATGCTTGACAAATCTTCTGGAATTTTTTGAGGATGTTTCCAGTAAAGTGGACAAAGGAGAACCAGTTGATGTGGTATATTTGGACTTTCAGAAGGCTTTCGACAAGGTCCCACACAAGAGATTAATGTGCAAAGTTAAAGCACATGGGATTGGGGTTAGTGTGCTGACGTGGATTGAGAACTGGTTGTCAGACAGGAAGCAAAGAGTAGGAGTAAACGGGTACTTTTCAGAATGGCAGGCAGTGACTAGTGGAGTGCCGCAAGGTTCTGTGCTGGGGCCCCAGCTGTTTACATTGTACATTAATGATTTAGACGAGGGGATTAAATGCAGTATCTCCAAATTTGCGGATGATACTAAGTTGGGTGGCAGTGTGAGCTGCGAGGAGGATGCTATTAGGCTGCAGAGTGACTTGGATAGGTTAGGTGAGTGGGCAAATGCATGGCAGATGAAGTATAATGTGGATAAATGTGAGGTTATCCACTTTGGTGGTAAAAACAGAGAGACAGACTATTATCTGAATGGTGACAGATTAGGAAAAGGGAAGGTGCAACGAGACTTGGGTGTCATGGTACATCAGTCATTGAAGGTTAGCATGCAGGTACAGCAGGCGGTTAAGAAAGCAAATGGCATGTTGGCCTTCATAGCGAGGGGATTTGAATACAGGGGCAGGGAGGTGTTGCTACAGTTGTACAGGGCCTTGGTGAGGCCACACCTGGAGTGTTGTGTACAGTTTTGGTCTCCTAACTTGAGGAAGGACATTCTTGCTATTGAGGGAGTGCAGCGAAGGTTCACCAGACTGATTCCCGGGATGGCGGGACTGACCTATCAAGAAAGATTGGATCAACTGGGCTTGTATTCACTGGAGTTCAGAAGAATGAGAGGGGACCTCATAGAAACGTTTAAAATTCTGACGGGTTTAGACAGGTTAGATGCAGAAAGAATGTTCCCAATGTTGGGGAAGTCCAGAACCAGGGGTCACAGTCTGAGGATAAGGGGTAAGCCATTTAGGACCGAGATGAGGAGAAACTTCTTCACCCAGAGAGTGGTGAACCTGTGGAATTCTCTACCACAGAAAGTAGTTGAGGCCAATTCACTAAATATATTCAAAAGGGAGTTAGATGAAGTCCTTACTACTCGGGGGATCAAGGGTTATGGCGAGAAAGCAGGAAGGGGGTACTGAAGTTTCATGTTCAGCCATGAACTCATTGAATGGCGATGCAGGCTAGAAGGGCTGAATGGCCTGCTCCTGCACCTATTTTCTATGTTTCTATGTTTCTATGGCCTTCCTGATCACTTGCTGTACCTGCATACTAACCTTTTGTGTTTCATGCACAAGTACCCCTAGATCCCGCTTTACTGCAGCACTTTGCAATCTTTCTCCACTTAAATAATAACTTACTCTTTGATTTTTTTCTGCACATTTTCCAACATTACACTCCATCTGCCAAATTTTTGCCCACTCACTTAGCTTGTCTGTGTTCTTTTGCAGATTTTTTGTGTCCTCCTCACACATTGCTTTTCCTCCCATCTTTGTATCATCAGCAAACTTGGCTACGTTACACTTAGTCCTTTCTTCCAAGTCGTTAATATAGATTGCAAATAGATTTGGGGTCCCAGCACTGATCCCTGCGGCACCTCACTAGAAACATAGAAAATAGATACAGGAGTAGGCCATTCGGCCCTTCGAGCCTGCACTATGATTGAATATGATCATGGCTGATCATGCAACTTCAGTACCCCATTCCTGCTTTTTCTCCATACCCCTTGATCCCTTTAGCTGTAAGGGCCACATTTAATGAACGGGCCTCAACAAATTTCTGTGGTAGAAAATTCTGGTTACTGGTTGCCAACCAGAGAATGAACGATTTATCCCAACTCTCTGTTTTCTGCTATTTAGCCAATCCTCTATCCATGCTAATATATTACCCCCAACCCCGTGAACTTTTATCTTGTGCAGTAACCTTTTATGTAGCACCTTGCCAAAAGCCTTCTGGAAATCCAAATACACCACATCCACTGGTTCCCCTTTATCCACGCTGTTCATAAATATGGAAACCAAAACTGTACGCAGTATTCCAGGTGTGGCCTCACCAATACCCTGTATAACTGTAGCAAGACATCCTGCTTTTATACTCCATCCCCTGTGCAATAAAGGCCAAGATACCATTAGCCATCCTGACCACTTGCTGAACCTGCACACTAAACTTTTGTGTTTCATGCCCAAGTACCCCTAGGTCCCACTGTCCCTCAGTACTTTGAAATCTTTCTCCATTTAAATAATAACTTGCTCTTTGATTTTTGTGCCCATTAAATCCCTCAGTCCCTCCCCCCACCCCCCCTCACTTTGTGACATGTGACCTGTCAGTGACCTCACTGAAATCTGCCCCACCCCCCCAACTTCATTTGAATTTAAATGGAGCAATACTGCAGCATTGCAAAGATTATATTTAAAAGTCACATTTCTCTGAATGGAATAGGTGTCTTCAAGGGATGGACAATTTAAAGGGTCGGTTCAAAGACGAGAGTGAGTAATTGCTGGTGCTTTCATTCAATCAGCAGGGCTATTTATAGTCCCTTTGCTAATTCACCTTACAGCATTTATTACACAGGGTTACGTCGGATATCACAGAGATTTACAGCACAGAAGGAGGCCATTTCAGCCCATCGTGTCCGCGCCGGCCGACCAAGAGCTACCCAGCCTAATCCCACTTTCCAGGTCTGGGTCCGTAGCCCTGCAGGTTATACCACTTCAAGTGTACATCCAGGTACTGTTTAAATGTGGTGAGGGTTTCTGCCTCTACTAACCTTTCAGGCAGTGAGTTCCAGACCCCCACCACCCTCTTGGTGAAGAAATTTCCCCTCAAATCCCCTCTAAACCTCCCCCCAATTACTTTCAATCTGTGCCCCCTGGTTATTGACCCCTCTGCCAAGGGAAACAGGTCCGTCCTATCCACTCTATCCAGGCCCCTCATCATTTTATACACCTCAATCAGGTCTCCCCTCAGCCCTCTCTGTTCCAAGGAAAACAACCCCAGCCTATCCAATCGTTCCTCATCGCTAAAATTCTCCACTCCAGGAAACATCCTGGTAAATCTCCTCTGCACCCTTTCCAGTGCAATCACATCCTTCCTGTAATGTGGTGACCAGATCTGCATGAAGTCCTCCAGCTGTGGCCTAACCAGTGTTTTATACAGTCCAAGCATAACCCCCCCGCTCTTGTATTCTGTGCCTCGGCCAATAAAGGTAAGCATTCCATATACCTTGTTAACCACCTTATCCACTTGGCCTGCTACTTTCAGGGATCTGTGGATCTACACTCCAAGGTCCCTCTGTTCCTCTACACTTCTCAGTGTCTTACCATTTAATGTCTTTACGGCACAGAAATAGACCATTTGGCCCAACCAGTCCGTGCCGGCGTTTATGCTCCACTCGAGTCTCCCGTCTTTCCCCATCTAAATCTATTGGCATGACCCTCTACAGAAACAGAAAATAGGAGCAGTAGTAGGCTATTCGTCCCCTCGATCCTGCACCACCATTCAATATGATCATGGCTGCTCCTCTATCTCAACACCATATTCCCACTTTCTCCCCATACCCCTTGATGCCTTTTGTGTCTAGAAATCTATCTATCTCCCTCTTAAATATATTCAGTGACTTAGCCTCCACAGCCTTCTGTGGTAGAGAATTCCACAGGCTCACCACCCCGAGTGAGAACATTTCTCCTCATCTCGGTCCTAAATTTCCTACCCCGTATCCTGGGACTGTGACCCCTTGTTCTAGACTTCCCAGCCCGGGGAAACATCCTCCCCGCATCCAGTCTGTCCAACCCAGTCAGAATTTTATACGTTTCAATGAGATCCCCTCTCATTCTTCTAAACTCTAGTGAATGAAAAATAACCCCCTATCCCATTCCGTTAGTATCATTGGATAACACCCTCACCTCGGAGTCAGAAGATTGTGGGTTCAAGTCCCACTCCAGGGACTTGAGCACAGAAAGTGTAGGCTGACACTCCCAGTACAGTACTGAGGGGGTGCCGCACTGTCGGAGGGGCAGTACTGAGGGAGTGCCGCACTGTCGGAGGGGCAGTACTGAGGGAGCGCCGCACTGTCGGAGGGACAGTACTGAGGGAGTGCCGCACTGTCGGAGGGGCAGTACTGAGGGAGCACTACGCTGTCGGAGGGGCAGTACTGATGGAGTGCCGTACTGTCGGAGGGGCAGTACTGAGGGAGCGCCACACTGTCGGAGGGGCAGTACTGAGGGAGTGCCGCACTGTCGGAGGGACAGTACTGAGGGCGCGCCGCACCGTCGGAGGGGCAGTACTGAGGGAATACCGCACTGTCGGAGGGGCAGTACTGAGGGAATGCCGCACTGTCGGAGGGGCAGTACTGAGGGAGCGCCGCACTGTCGGAGGGACAGTACTGAGGGAGCGCCGCACTGTCGGAGGGGCAGTACTGAGGGAATGTCGCACTGTCGGAGGGGCAGTACTGAGGGAATGTCGCACTGTCGGAGGGGCAGTACTGAGGGAATGTCGCACTGTCGGAGGGGCAGTACTGAGGGAGTGCCGCACTGTCGGAGGGACAGTACTGAGGGAGCGCCGCACTGTCGGAGGGGCAGTACTGAGGGAATGCCGCACTGTCGGAGGGGCAGTACTGAGAGAGCGCCGCACTGTCGGAGGGACACTAACAGACACTTTCCCTTCTCTCTCCCCAGGTGTCTCTCCAGCGCCCTCCAGGGGACGGATGACTGCGGAGCAGTGTGGGAGGCGTCGGGCCCGCTGCCTGTGCGGGACGCCCTTCGAGCGGAGCGGCGAGAGCCCGCGGGCCTGGGACGGCGCGGGGCTGGTGCCGGTGTTGACAGCAGCGGAGCAGGAGCAGGCGGGCCTGGCGCCCCTCTGCATCCTCCCCGGGCAAGCCTGGGTCTCCAGCCCGGTGTCGGGGCCCCTGCGGAGGGAGCGGGAGGAGGCCAAGAACCAGGCCCGGCTGGACAGGCAGTGGGCCGCGCGGGTCAACGGGCTGGGCCGCAACGTGCTGGCCGAGCGGGCAGAGGGCAAGGTCAGTGTCCGGCCACCCCGGGCCATCCGGGCCAAGGGGCGGCACATGCAGGCGAAGACGGCGCGTCATTAAACATCTGTGGGCGGGACCCCAGCCATTTCTCGCTCTCTGCCTGCCTTACTGACAACGGGCCTCGGTTATAAATGGGCGGGGGAGGAGGGTTGGTGGTCTCGGGGGGAGGGGCATCATTTATAACTGTGGTGGAGAGGGGGGAGTGGTTAGGGGTCTCTGGGGGGGGTTAGGGGTCTCTGGGGGAGGAGTTAGGGGTCTCGGGTGGGAGGGGTTGGGGTCTCTGGGGGAGGGGTTAGGGGTCTCGGGGGGGAAGGGTTAGGGGTCTCTGGGGGGAGGATTAGGGGTCTCTTGGGGGAAGGTTAGGTGTCTCTGGGGGGAGGGGTTCTCTGGGGGGGGGTTAGGGGTCTCTGGGGGGAGGGGTTCTCTGGGGGGGTTAGAGGTCTCTGGGGGAGGGGTTAGGGGTCTTGGGGGAAGGGGTTAGGGGTCTCTGGGGGGGTTAGGTGTCTCTGGGGGGAGGGGTTAGTGGTCTCGGGGGGTTAGGGGTCTCTGGGGGGAGGAGTTAGGGGTCTGGGCGTCAGAGGAGGTTAGATGTGTCTAGGGGGATGTTAGGGGTCTCTGGGGGTAGGGGTTAGGGGCGTGGGGGTCAGGGGAAGTTAGGGGTCTCTATGGGAGGGTTAGGGATCTCTGGGGGGAGGGGATAGGGTCTGGCGGTCAGGGAAGCTTAGGTATCTCTAGGGGGAGGGTTAGGGGTCTCTGGAGGGGAGGGGTTAAGGGTCTCTGGGGGGAGGGGTTAGGGGCCTGGGGGTCAGGGGAAGGTAGGGGTCTCTAGGGGAGGGTTAGGGGTCTCTGGGGGGAGGGGATATGGGTCTGGCGGTCAGGGAAGCTTAGGTATCTCTAGGGGGAGGGTTAGGTATCTCTAGGGGGAGGGTTAGGGGTCTCTGGGGAGGAGGGGATAGGGGTCTGGGGGTCAGGGGAGGTTAGGTATCTCTAGGGGGAGGGTTAGTGGTCGCTGGGGGGAGCGTTAGGGGTCTGGGGGTCAGGGGAGGTTAAGGTTCTCTGGGGCAGGGGGACAAGGCGGCATGGGAAGACGGAGGAAGGAGGGCCGAGGAGGGAGGGGGGATGGGGAATGGGGAGGGATGTCGGGGGATGGGAAAAAGCAGAGCGCGGGAAGGTAGAGGGGAGCGAGGGACGGAAAATCATTAAAGTGTCCTGAACAGGTACAGAAAATAATCTGTCTTAAATTTATTCAATGTCCCAGCTTCCACAGCTCTCTGAGGCAGCGAATTCCACAGATTTACAACCCTCAGAGAAGAAATTCCTCCTCATCTCAGTTTTAAATGGGCGGCCCCTTATTCTAAGATTATGCCCCCTAGTTCTAGTCTCCCCCATCAGTGGAAACATCCTCCCTGCATCCACCTTGTCAAGCCCCCTCATAATCTTATACGTTTCGATAAGATCAACTCTCATTCTTCTGAATTCCAATGAGTAGAGGCCCAACCTACTCAACCTTTCCTCATAAGTCAACCCCCTCATCCCCGGAATTAACCCAGTGAACCTGCTCTGAACTGCCTCCAAAGCAAGTATATCCTTTTGTAAATATGGAAACCAAAACTGCACGCAGTATTCCAGGTGTGGCCTCATCAATACCCTGTATAACTGTAGCAAGACTTTCATACTCCATTCCCTTTGCAATAAAGGCCAAGATACCATTGGCCTTCCTGATCACTTGATAGAGCTGGATGTCATCAGCGTACATGTGGAAACTGAGGCCACGTTTCCGGATGATGTCACCGAGGGGCAGCATGTAGATGAGAAATAGGAGGGAGCCAAAGACAGATCCTTCGGGGACACCAGAGGTAACGGTGCGGGGGTGGGAAGAGAAGTCATGGCAGGTAATTCTCTGGCTACGATTCGATGGATAAGAATGGAACCAGGCGAGTGCAGTCCCACCCAGCTGGACGACGGTGGAGTGGCGTTGGAGGAGGATTGATGGTCAACTGTGTCAAAGGCTGCAGACAAGTCCAGCAGGACGAGGAGGGATAGCTTACCTTTGTCTCACTCACAAAGGATGTCATTTGTGACTTTGATGAGAGCCGTTTCGGTACTGGGGCAGGCGGGGAGACCTGATTGGAGGGATTCAAACACGGAATTGCGGGAAAGATGGGCACGGATTTGGGAGGCAACAACATGTTCAAGAACGAGAGAGGGAAAGGAGGTTGGAGATGGGGCAGCCGAGTTTTGGATGATCAACTTTACAGAGGGCAGAATGTGGGAGGCCAGCCAGGAGTGCGTCAAGTCTAAACACCAGCACAGCGCGGTTAGGCCGAATAAGAACATAAGAAATAGGAACAGGAGTAGGCCATACGGCCCCTTCAATAAGATCATGGCTGATCCGATCATGGACTCAGCTCCACTTCCCTGCCCGCTCCCATAACCCTTTACTCCCTTATCACCCAAAAATCTGTCTTATCTCCGCCTTAAATATATACAATGTCCCAGCCTCCTCAGCTCTCTGAGGCAGCAAATTCCACATATTTACAACCCTCTGAGAGAAGAAATTCCTCCTCATCTCAGTCTTAAATGGGCGGCCCCTTATTCTAAGATTATGCCCTCTAGTTCTAGTCTCCCCTATCAGTGGAAACATTCCCTCTGCGTCCACCTTATCAAGCCCCTTCATAATCTTATGTTTTGATAAGATCACCTCTCATTCTTCTGAACAATGTGTACAGGCCCAACCTACCCAATATTTCGTCATAAGTCAAGCCCCTCATCTCCAGAATCAATCGAGTGAACCTTCTCTGAACTGCCTCCAAAGCAAGTATATCCTTCCTTAAATATGGAGACCAAAATTGTATGCAGTATTCCAGGTGTGGCCTCAACAATACCCTGTATAGCTGTAGCAAGACTTCCCTGCTTTTATACTCCATCCCCTTTGCAATAAAGGCCAAGATACCATTGGCCTTCCTGATCACCTGCTGTACCTACATACTAACCTTTTGTGTTTCATGCACAAGTACCCCCAGGTCCAACTGTATGCGGCACTATGCAATCCTTTGCCATTTAAATTATAATTTGCTTTTCTATTATTTCTGCCAAAGTGGATAACCTCATATTTTCCCACGTTATACTCCATCTGCCAAATTTTTGCCTACTCGCTGAGCCGGTCTATATCCCTTTGCAGATTGTGTGTGTCCTTCTCACAATGTGCTTTCCGTGTATCTGTGCTGTTGTGTTGGTCTTGTCTTCTGAGTGCACGGTACGGCTAACATCGAGCAATTGCTGCAGCATGCTGCGACTGTAACACTGAGCTTTCTGTCACCACACACCCACTGCTCAGAGGAGACAACTCACTTCAACCCAAGACCTTATTGGACTCGGTCTGGTCATGTGCGTGTCGAGCGTGGATGAAATGTTTAACACTTCCCTCTGGGATTCTGCCACAAACATTTCACACCATCACTTCCAGACCGCTGCACTGCACTGTCGGAGGGGCAGTACTGAGGGAGCGCCGCACTGCGCTGTCGGAGGGGCAGTACTGAGGGAGCGCCGCACTGCACTGTTGGAGGGGCAGGACTGAGGGAGCACCATACTGCACTGTCGGAGGGGCAGTACTGAGGGAGCGCCGCACTGCACTGTTGGAGGGGCAGTACTGAGGGAGCACCATACTGCACTGTTGGAGGGGCAGTACTGAGGGAGCACTGTACTGCGCTGTCGGAGGGGCAGTACTGAGGGAGCGCCGCACACGCTGTCGGAGGGCCAGTACTGAGGGAGTACCGCACTGTCGGAGGGGCAGTTCTGAGGGAGCGCCATACTGCGCTGTCGGAGGGGCAGTATTGAGGGAGCGCCGTACTGCACTGTCAGAGGGGCAGTACTGAGGGAGCGCCGCATTGTCGGAGGGGCAGTACTGAGGGAGCGTCGTACTGCGCTGTCGGAAGGGCAGTACTGAGGGAGCACCGTACTGCGATGTCGGAGGAGCAGTACTGAGGGAGCACTGTACTGCGCTGTCGGAGGGGCAGTACTGAGGGAGCACCGTACTGCGCTGTTGGAGGAGCAGTATTGAGGGAGCACTGTACTGCGCTGTCGGAGGGGCAGTACTGAGGGAGCACCGCCCTGTCGGAAGGGCAGTACTGAGGGAGCGCCGTACTGTCGGAAGGGCAGTACTGAGGGAGCACCGCGCTGTCCAAGGGGCAGTACTGAGGGAGCACCGCATGCCGGAAGGGCAGTACTGAGGGAGCGCAGCCCTGTCGGAGGGGCAGTACTGAGGGAGCGCCGCGCTGTCGAAGGGGCAGTACTGAGGGAGCGCCGCACTGTCGGAAGGGCAGTACTGAGGGAGCACCGCTCTGTCGGAGGGGCAGTACTGAGGGAGCGCCGCCCTGTCGGAGGGGCAGTACTGAGGGAGTGTCACACTATCGTAGGGGCAGTACTGAGGGAGCACCGCACTGTCGGAGGGGCAGTACTGAGGGAGCGCCGCACTGTCGGAGGTGCTGTCGTTAGGATGAGACGTTAAACCGAGACCCCGTCTGCCCTCTCAGGTGGACATGAAAGATCCCATGGCACTATTTCAAAGAAGAGCAGGGGAGTTTTCTCCAGTGTCCTGGGGCCAATATTTATCATTCAATCAACATGGCGAAGAAAACAGATTATCTGGATCATTTATCACATTGCTATTTGCGGGATCTTGCTGTGCACAATTATTCCGTCATGTTTCCTACATTACAACAGTGACTACACTTCAAAAAAAGTACTTCATTGGCTGTGAAGCGCTTTGGGACAAATCACTAAAAGTTGCGACACAGGATAACAAAGCTATTAAAAAAAAACAAGCACGAGAGTTTATTTCTCGAGGTATCGAACTGAAAAGTAGGGAAGTTACGCTGAACCTGTATCGAACATAGGTTAGAACACACTTGGAACACTGCATACAGTTCTGGTCACCATATTATAAAAAGGATATAGAGGCACTGGAGAGGGTGCAGAGAAGATTTACAAGGATGATACCAGAAATGTGAGGGTATACATACCAGGAAAGGATGAAGAGGTTGGGTCTCTGTTCTCTTGAAAGGAGAAGGCTGATGGGTGACCTAATAGAGTTCTTTAAAATGATGAAAGGTTTTGATAGAGTGGATACAGAGAGAATGTTTCCACTTGTGGGGAAGAGTTGACATCGGTGGTGAGGAAAATGCTGGAATCAATTATTAAAGATGAAATAGCAGCACATTTGGAAAGCAGTGCCAGGATCGGTCCAAGTCAGTATGGATTTATGAAGGGGAAATCATGCTTGACAAATCTTCTGGAATTTTTTGAGGATATAACTAGCAGAGTGGATAAGGGAGAACCAGTGGATGTGGTGTATTTGGACTTTCAAAAGGCTTTTGACAAGGTCCCACACAAGAGACTGGTGTGCAAAATTAAAGCACATGGTATTGGCGGTAATGTACTGACATGGATAGAGAACTGGTTAGCAGACAGGAAGAAAAGAGTGGAAATAAACGGGTCCTTTTCAGAATGGCAGGCAGTGCCTAGTGGGATGCCGCAGGGCTCAGTGCTGGGACCCCAGCCACATCAATGATTTAGACGAAGGAATTAAATGTAATATCTCCAAGTTTGCAGATGACACTAAGCTGGGTGGCGGTGTGAGCTTTGAGGAGGATATTAAGAGACTGCAGGGTGACTTGGACAGGTTAGGTGAGTGGGCAAATGCATGGCAGATGCAATATAATGTGAATAAAGGTGAGGTTATCCACTTTGGTGGCAAAAACAGAAAGGCAGAATATTATCTGAATGGTGACAGATAAGGAAAAGGGGAGGTGCAACGAGACCTGGGTTTCATGGTTCATCAGTTATTGAAAGTTGGCACGCAGGTACAGCAGGCGGTGAAGAAGGAAAATGGTATGTTGGCCTTCATAGCGAGAGGATTTGAGTATAGGAGCAGGGAGGTCTTACTGCAATTATACAGGGCCTTGGTGAGGCCACACCTTGAATATTGTGTTCAGTTTTCTTCTCCTGATCTGAGGAAGGACATTCTTGCTATTGAGGGAGTGCAACGAAGGTTCACAGACTGATTCCCAGGATTGCAGGATTGACATTTTGAAGAAAGACTGGATTGACTGGGCTTATATTCACTGGAATTTAGAAGAATGAGAGGGGATTTCATCGAAACATATAAAATTCTGACGGGATTGGACAGGTTAGATGCAGGAAGAATGTTCCCGATGTTGGGGAAGTCTAGAACCAGGGGTCACAGTCTAAGGATAAGGGGTAAGCCATTTGTCGTGGTGCATATAGGTACCAACGATATAGGTAAAAAAACAGGATGAGGTTCTGCGAGACGAATTTAGGGAGCTAGGAGCGAAATTAAAAAGTAGGACCTCAAAAGTAGTAATCTCAGGATTGCTACCAGTGCCACGTGCTAGTCAGAGTAGGAATCGCAGGATAGCGCAGATGAATATGTGGCTTGAGGAGTGGTGCAGAAGGGAGGGATTCAAATTCCTGGGACATTGGAACCGGTTCTGGGGGAGGTGGGACCTGCACCTGGGCAGGACCAGAACCAATGTCCCAGGGGGAGTGTTTGCAAGTGCTGTTGGGGAGGAGATAAACTAACATGGCAGGGGGATGGGAACCGATGCAGGGAGGCAGAGGGAAATAAAAGGGAGACAGATGCAAAAGATAGAAAGGAGAATAGTAAAAGTGGAGGGCAGAGAAACCCAAGGCAAAAAACTAAAAGGACCACATTACAGCAAAATTCTAAAGGGGCAAAGTGTGTTAAAAAGACAAGCCTGAAGGCTCTGTGCCTCAATGTGAGGTGTATTCGGAATAAGGTGGACAAATTAACTGCACAGATAGCAGTTAATGGATATGATGCAGTTGCCATCACAGAGACATGGCTCCAGGATGACCAAGGCTGGGAACTCAACACCCAGGGGTATTCAACATTTAGGAAGGATAGACAGAAAGGAAAAGGAGGCGGTGTGGCGTTGCTGGTTAAAGAGGAAATTAATGCAATAATAAGGAAGGACATTGGTTTGGATGATGTGGAATCGGTATGGGTGGAGCTACGGAATACCAAAGGGCAGAAAACGTTGGTGGGAGTTGTGTACAGGCCACCAAACAGTAGTAGTGAGGTTGGGGACAGCATCAAACAAGAAATAAGGGATGTGTGCAATAAAGGTACAGCATGGGTGACTTTAATTTACATATAGATTGGGCTAACCAAACTAGTAGCAATGCGGTGGAGGAGGATTTCCTGGAGTGTATTAGGGATGGTTTTCTTGACCAATATGCCGAGGAACCAACTAGAGAGCTGGCCATCCGAGACTGGGTGATGTGTAATGAAAAGGGATTAATTAGCAATCTTGTTGTCTGAATCCCCTGGGGGAAGAGTGACCATAATATGGTAGAATTCTTTATTAAGATGGAGAGTGTCACAGTTAAATCAGAAACTTGGGTCCTGAACTTAAGGAAAGCTAACTTCGACAGCATGAGACATGAATTGACTAGAATAGACTGGCGAATGTTACTTAAAGAGTTGATGGTGGATAGGCAATGGCAAACATTTATAGATCACATGGATGAACTTCAACAATTGTACATCCCTGTCTGGAGTAAAAATAAAACAGGGAAGGTGGCTCAACCATGGCTAACAAGGGAAATTAAGGATAGTGTTAGATACAAGGAAGAGGCATATAAATTGGCCAGAAAAAGCAGCAAACCTGAGGACTGGGAGAAATTTAGAATTCAGCAGAGGAGGACAAAGGGTTTAATTAAGAGGGGGAAAATAGAGTATGAGAGGAAGCTTGCCGGGAACATAAAAACTGACTGCAAAAGCTTCTATAGATATGTGAAGAGAAAAAGATTAGTGAAATAAACGTAGGTGCCTTGCAGTCAGAGTCAGATGAATTTAGAATGGGGAACAAAGAAATGGCAGACCAATTGAACAAATACTTTGGTTCTGTCTTCACGAAGGAAGACACAAATAACCTTCCGGATATACAAGGGGACCGAGGGTCTAGTGAGAAGGAGGAATTGAAGGATATCCTAATTAGGCAGGAAATTGTGTTGGGGAAATTGATGGGATTGAAGGCCGATAAATCCCCGGGGCCTGATTGTCTGCATCCCAGAGTACTTAAGGAAGTGGCCCTAGAAATAGTGGTTGCATTGGCAATCATTTTCCAACAGTCTATCGACTCTGGATCAGTTCCTATGGACTGGAGGGTAGCTAATGTAACACCACTTTTTAAAAAAGGAGGGAGAGAGAAAATGGGTAATTATAGACCGGTTAGCCTGACATCAGTACTGGGGAAAATGTTGGAATCAATTATTAAGGATGAAATAGCAGCGCTTTTGGAAAGCAGTGACAGGATTGGTCCAAGTCAGCATGGATTTATAAAAGGGAAATCATGCTTGACAAATCTTCTCGAATTTTTTCAGGATGTAACTAGTAGAGTGGACAAGGGAGAACCAGTGGATGTGATGTATTTGGACATTCAAAAGGCCTTTGACAAGGTCTCACATAAGAGATTGGTGTGCAAAATCAAAGCACATGGTATTGGGGGTAATGTACTGGCATGGATAGAGAATTGGTTGGCAGACAGAAAGCAGAGAGTCGGGATAAACGGGTCCTTTTCGGAATGGGAGGCAGTGACTAGTGGAGTGCCGCAGGGCTCAGTGCTGGACCTCAGCTCTTTACAATATACATCAATGATTTGGATGAAGGAATTGAGTGTAATATCTCCAAGTTTGCAGATGACACGAAACTGGGTGGCGGTGTGAGCGGTGCGGAGGATGCTAAGAGCCTGCAGGGTGACTTGGACAGGTTAGGTGAGTGGGCAAATGCATGGCGGATGCAGTATAATGTGGATAAATGTGAGGTTATCCACTTTGGTGGCAAAAACACGAAGGCAGAATATTATCTGAATGGCGGCAAATTAGGAAAAGGGGAGGTGCAACGAGACCTGGGTGTCATGGTTCATCAGTCATTGAAAGTTGGCATGCAGGTACAGCAGGCGGTGAAGGCGGCAAATGGTATGTTGGCCTTCATAGCTAGGGGATTTGAGTATAGGAGCAGGGAGGTCTTACTGCAATTGTATAGGGCCTTGGTGAGGCCTCACCTGGAATATTGTGTTCAGTTTTCGTCTCCAAATCTGAGGAAGGACATTCTTGCTATTGAGGGAGTGCAGCGAAGGTTCACCAGACTGATTCCAGGGATCGCTGGACTGACATATGAGGAGAGACTGGATCAACTGGGCCTTTATACACTGGAGTTTCGAAGGATGAGAGGGGATCTCATAGAAACGTATAAGATTCTGATGGGATGGGACAGGTTAGATGCGAGAAGAATGTTCGTGATGTTGGGGAAGTCCAGAACCAGGGGACACATTCTTAGGATAAGGAGTAGGCCATTTAGGACTGAGAAGAGGAGAAACCTCTTTACTCAGAGAGTTGTTAACCTGTGGAATTCCCTGCCGCAGAAAGTTGTTGATGCCAGTTCATTGGATATATTCAAGAGGGAGTTAGATATGGCCCTTACGGTTAAAGGGATCAAGGGGTATGGAGAGAAAGCAGGAAAGGGGTACTGAGGTGAATGATCAGCCATGATCTTATTGAATGGTGGTGCAGGCTCGAAGGGCCGAATGGCCTACTCCTGCACCTATTTTCTATGTTTATATTTAGGACTGAGATGAGGAGAAACTTCTTCACTCAGTGAATTGTGAACCGTGGAAGAGTGGTGGGGGGAGAGGGGTGGTGGGGAGAGGGGTGGGGGGCCAGTCAGAGACTGAGAGATTTGAACAGATGATCAAACTCCCATCAATGGGTTCCATCCAGCCCTCAGTAACATCGTCCACCGCCCCGACACCAGACCAACTCCTTCAACTTCAGCGCCTCCGAAATTCAGCGGCCCGGTATCTTCACCCCCTCCAGTCCCTACACCCCTCCCTATCTCTGTAAGCTCCTCCAGCCCCTACACCTCTCCCTATCTTTGTAAGCTCCTCCAGCCCCTACACCTCTCCCTATCTTTGTAAGCTCCTCCAGCCCCTACACCTCTCCCTATCTCTGTAACCTCCTCCAGCCTCTACACCTCTCCCTATCTCTGTAACCCCCTCCAGCCCTTACACCCCTCCCTACCTCTGTAAGCTCCTCCAGCCCTTACACCCCTCCCTATCTCTGTAACCTCCTCCAGCCCCTACACCCTTCCCTATCTCTGTAAGCTTCTCCAGCCCCTACATCCCTCCCTATCTCTGTAACCTCCTCCAGTCCCGACACCTCTCCCTATCTCTGTAAGCTCCTCCAGCCCCTACATCCCTCCCTATCTCTGTAACCTCCTCCAGCCCCGACATTCCCCCCATCTCTGTAACCTCCTCCAGCCCTACACCCCTCCCTATCTCTGTAACCTCCTCCAGCCCCTACACCCTTCCCTATCTCTGTAACCTCCTCCAGGCTCTACACCCCTCCCTATCTCTGTAACCTCCTCCAGCCCCTACACCCCTCCCTATCTCTGTAACCTCCTCCAGCCCCTACACCCCTCCCTATCTCTGTAACCTCCTCCAGCCCTGACATTCCCCCCCATCTCTGTAACCTCCTCCAGCCCCTACACCCCTCCCTATCTCTGTAACCTCCTCCAGTCCCTACACCTCTCCCTATCTCTGTAACCACCTCCAGTCCCTACACCCCTCCCTATCTCTGTAAGCTCCTCCAGCCCCTAGACCTCTCCCTATCTCTGTAAGCTCCTCCAGCCCCTACACCTCTCCCAATCTCTGTAACTTCCTCCAGCACCTACACCTCTCCCTATCTCTGTAACCTCCTCCAGCCCCGACATTCCTCCCTATCTCTGTAATCTCCTCCAGCCCCTACACCCCTCCCTATCTCTGTAACCTCCTCCAGCCCCTACACCTCTCCCGATCTCTGTAACCCCCTCCAGCCCCTACACCTCTCCCTATCTCTGTAACTACCTCCAGTCCCTACACCCCTCCCTATCTCTGTAACCTCCTCCAGCCCCTACACCCTTCCTTATCTCTGTAACCTCCTCCAGCCCCTACACCCCTCCCTATCACTGTAACCTCCTCCAGCCCTTGCACCCCTCCCTATCTCTGTAACCTCCTCCAGCCACTACACTCCTCCCTATCTCTGTAACCTCCTCCAGCCCTTACACCCCTCTCTATCTCTGTAACCTCCTCCAACCCGCACCTCTCCCTATCACTGTAACCTCCTCCAGCACTACATCCCTCCCTATCTTTGTAACCGCCTCCAGCCCCTACAACCCTCCCTATTTCTGTAACCTTCTCCAGCCTCGACAACCCTACCTATCTCTGTAACCTCCTCCAGCCCAGACAACCCTCCCGATCTCTATAACCTTCTCCAGTCCCTACACCCCTCCCTATCTCTGTAACCTCCTCCAGCCCTACACTCCCCCTATCTCTGTAACCTCCTCAAGCCCCTACAACCCTCCCTATCTCTGTAACCTCCTCCAGCCCCTGCACCCCTACCTATCTCTGTAACCTCCTCCAGCCCCTACACTCCTCCCTATCTGTAACCTCCTCCAACCCCTACACCCCTCCCTATTTCTGTAACCTCCTCCAGCCCCTAAAACCCTCCCTAGCTCTGTAATCACCTTCAGCCCCTGCACACCTCCATATCTCTTTATTCTCCTCCAGCCCGACAACCCATCCTATCTCTGTAACCTCCTCCAGCCCTTCAAACCTCCCTATCTCTGTAACCTCCTCCAGACCCTACATCCCTCCCTATCTCTAACCTTCTCCAGCCCCTACAACCCTTCCTATTTCTGTAACCTCCTCCAGACCTAAGACCCTATCTTTGTAACCTCCTCCAGCACTACACCCCTCCCTATCTCTGTAACCGCCTCCAGCCCCTACAACCTTCCCTATTCCTGTAACCTCCTCCAGCCCCTACAATCCTCCCTATCTCTGTAACCTCCAGCCCCTACACACCTCCCTATCTCTATAACCTCCTTCAGCCCTGACAACCCTCCCTATCTCTGTAACCTCCTCCAGCCCTACACCACCACCCCACCAATCTCTGTAACCTCCTCAAGCCCTACAACTCTCCCTGTCTCTTTCACCTCCTCCAGCCCTTACACCCCTCCCTATCTCTGTAACCTCCTCCAGCCCTTCAAACCTCCCTATTTTTGTAACCTCCTCCAGCCCCTACACACCTCCCTATCTATGTAAGCTCCTTCCACGCCTACAACCCTCCCTATCTCTAACCTTCTCCAGCCCCTACAACCCTTCCTATTTCTGTAACCTCCTCCAGGCCTAAGACCCTATCTTTGTAACCTCCTCCAGCACTACACCCCTCCCTATCTCTGTAACCGCCTCCAGCCCCTACAACCCTCCCTATCTCTGTAACCTCCTCCAGCCCCTACAATCCTCCCTATCTCTGTAACCTCCAGCCCCTACACACCTCCCTATCTCTATAACCTCCTTCAGCCCCGACAACCCTCCCTATCTCTGTAACCTCCTCAAGCCCTACACCACCCCCCCACCAATCTCTGTAACCTCCTCCAGCCCTACAACTCTCCCTATCTCTGTAACCTCCTCCAGCCCTACAACCCTCCCTATCTCTTTCACCTCCTCCAGCCCTTACACCCATCCCTATCTCTGTAACCTCCTCCAGCCCTTCAAACCTCCCTATTTTTGTAACTTCCTCCAGCCCCTACACACCTCACTATCTCTGTAACCTCCTTCCACGCCTACAACCCTCCCTATCTCTAACCTTCTCCAGCCCCTACAACCCTTCCTATTTCTGTAACCTCCTCCAGGCCTAAGACCCTATCTATAACCTCCTCCAGCACTACACCCCTCCCTATCTCTGTAACCTCCACCAGCCCCGATACCCCTCCCTATCTCTATAACCTCATCCAGCCCCTACACCTCTCCTTATCTCTGTAACCTCCTCCAGCCCCTATATCCCTCCTTATCTCTGTAACCTCCACCAGCCCCTACACCCCTCCATATCTCTGTAACTGTTATGTATTTAACCCTTTGTAACTTGCATCACACCTGACCACCAAAGGGCCCACCTGTTGGAATACCAAGGGATCCTAGCACCCCTTGGGAGCATAGTATATAAGCAGGCCACCCACACGATACCTGCACTCTGGAACCTTAATAAAGGAGCTAAGGTTACACTTGCTCATTACACACAGTACTAAGTCTCACCATTTATTATGAATATAACAATTGGTGACGAGGTAATGAACAACCGCACGAAAATGCAAAGAACAGTTGGCATCCTGGAGAAGTTCTTAGAAAGGGACGTTTGGCAGGCCTTCGTGGAGAGACTCGACCAATATTTTCTGGCCAACGAGCTGCAAAGGGATGAGAATGCGATCAAATGAAGAGCGATCCTTCTGACTGTCTGTGGGGCAACAACCTCTGGCCTCATGAAGAATCTCCTGGCCCCGTCAAAACCAACAGAGAAATCTTACGAAGAATTGTGTACGCAGGCCCGGGAGCACCTAAATCCTAAGGAAAGCGTTTTGATGGTGAGATATCGGTTCTACACGTGTCAATGGTTGGAGGGCCAGGAAGTGGCGAGCTACATCACCGAACTAAGGGCCTCGCAGGACATTGTGAGTTTGAGGGATTCTTGAATAAATGCTCAGAGACTTTTTTGAACTGGGCATTGGACATGAGACAATCCTTCGCAAACTGTTGACTGTAGAAACTCCGAATCTGAGTAAAGCCATAACGATAGCCCAGGCATTTATGTCCACCAGCGACTACACCAAGCAGATTTCGCAGAACAAAGACATTTCGGCCAGTACTGTGCATAAAATAAGGTCGGGTTTGAGCAGAAATGTACACGGCACAACGTACACACCGGCTGCTGTGGCCTGACTTCAATTGACCCAGAGTCCGCCATCATCTGTTAATGCGAGACAGTTAACACCCTGTCGGCGCTGCGGAGGTGATCATCAGCCCCATCAATGCCGCTTTAAGCACTATGTGTGCAATGGTTGCAGAACAATGGGACACCTACAGCGAATGTGCAGGCGAGCTGCAAACCCTGTAAACCACCACGTTGCAGAGGAAAATCGATCCATGGTGGATCAGACTGAGTTGGAAACTCGTACGGAGGAGGCAGAAGTGTACGGGGTACACACGTTCACGACAAAATGCCCACTAATAATGCTGAAAGTTGAACCGAACGGTATTCCAGTATCTATGGAGCTGGACACGGGGGCAAGTCAGTACATAATGAGTAAAGAGGCCTTCGACAGACTGTGGGGAAAGAAGGCACATAGGCCCAAGCTCAGCCCCATTCACACCAAACTAAGGACTTACACCAAGGAACTAATCCCTGTAATTGGCAGTGCAGAAGTCAAAGTCTCCTGTGATGCAGCAGAACATGAACTCCTGTTGTGGATTGTACCAGGGGATGGCGACATTGTTTGGCAGAAGCTGGCTGGGAAAATCCGCTGGAACTATGACGACATCCGAGCGCTTTCGTCCGTCAACGATGCCTCATGCGCCCAGGTTCTGAGCAGGTTTCCATCATTGTTCAAGCCAGGCATTGGAAACTTCTCAGGGCGAAAGTACAGATCCATTTGGTTCCCGGTACGCGACCCATTCACCACAAGGCACGGGCGGTACCATATATGATGCATGAGAAAGTGGAAATTGAGCTGGACAGGCTGCAGTGAGAAGGCATCATCGGTGGAATTCAATGACTGGGCTAGTCCGATTGTCCCGGTATTTAAAGAGGACAGCACGGTCAGAATTTGTGGGGACTATAAAGTAACAATTAACCGTTTTTCGCTACAGGACCAGTACCTGCTACCCAAGGCAGATGATGTATTTGTGACCCTGGCTGGGGGGAAAGATGTTCACCAAGCTGGACCTGACCTCGGCCTACATGATGCAGGAGCTGGAAAAGTCTTGGAAAGGCCTCAACTGCATCAACCCGCACAAAGGTCTGTTCATCTATAACCAATGCCCGTTCGGGATTCAGTCGGTGCGGCAATCTTCCAACGGAACATGGAAAGCCTGCTAAAGTCGGTTCCTCGCACCGTGGTTTTAAGGACGACATACTGCTCACAGGTCGGGACACCATTGAGCACTTGAAGAATCTGGAAGAGGTTCTTAGTCAGTTGGATCATGTGGGGCTCAGGTTGAAATGTTCAAAGTGTGTTTTCCTGGCGCAGGAGGTCGAGTTCTTGGGAAGAAGAATCGCAGCAGACGGCATCAGACCCACCGACACCAAGATGGAGGCCATGAAGAACGCGCCGAGACCACAAAACGTGATGGAGCTGCGGTCCTTCCTGGGACTCCTTAACTATTTCGGTAATTTCCTACCTGGGTTAAGAACCTGCTAGAACCCCTACATGTGCTACTGCACAAGGGAGATGACTGGGTGTGGGGGAATTCACAAGAGGCTGCCTTTACAAAAGCCAAAAATCTGTTGTGCTCAAACAAACTGCTTGTCCTGTATAACCCTTGTAAAAGATTAGCGCTAGCTTGCGATGTGTCGTCATATGGGGTCCGATGTGTGTTACAACAGGCTAACGAATCGGGGATTTTGCAACCGGCGCTTATGCATCCAGGAGTTTTTCCAAGGCCGAAAGGGCCTACAGCAGGATTGAAAAAGACGCTCTGGCGTGCGTTTATGGGGTAAAGGAAATGCACCAGTACTTATTTGGCCTCAAGTTTGAGCTTGAAACTGACCACAAGGCGCTCATATCGCTGTTCTCTGAGAGCAAAGGGATTAACACCAATGCCTCTGCCCGCATCCAAAGATGGGCGCTCACGCTGTCGGCATACAACTATATAATCCGCCACAGACCGAGCACAGAGAACTGTGCAGATGCTCTCTGTCGGCTGCCATTGCCCATCACCGGGGTGGAAATGGCACAGCCAGTGGACTTGCCCATGGTAATGGATACATTTGAAAACGAAAAGTCCTCCGTTACGGCCCGTCAGATCAGAATCTGGACTAGCCACGATCCTTTACTGTCCTTGGTTAAAAAAAACTGTGTCCTCCATGGAAGCTGGTCCAGTGTCCCAGCGGAGATATAGAAGATGATTAAGCCATTCCACAGATGCAAAGACGAAATATCCCTGCAGGCAGACGGTCTGTTGTGGGGCAATCGCATGGTCTTGCCCAAGAAAGGCAGAGATACGTTCATTTGTGAACTGCACAGCACCCACCCAGGTATTGTAATGATGAAAGCCAGAGCCAGATCACATGTGTGGTGGCCCGGCATCGACTCAGATTTAGAGTCATGCGTGCACCAGTGCAACACTTGCTCTCAGCTGAGCAATGCACCCAGAGAGGCAGCGCTAAGTTTGTGGTCGTGGCCCTCCAAACCGTGGTCGAGGATCCACATGGTCGATGCGGGCCCACTTCTAGGCAAAATGTTTTTGGTTGTCGTGGACGCTTACTCAAAATGGATTGAATGTGCTGTAATGTCTGTAAGCACGTCCACGGCCACTATTGAAAGCCTACGAGCCATGTTTGCCATGCACAGCCTGCCTGATGTCCTAGTCAGTGACAATGGGCCGTGTTTCACTAGTGTTGAATTCAAGGAATTCATGACCTGCAATGGGATCAAGCACGTCACATATGCCCCGTTCAAGCCCGCGTCCAACAGCCAGGCAGAACGGGCAGTTCAGACCTTCAAGCAAAGCCTGAAACATGTGTCGGAAGGCTCCCTGCAGACCCGACTATCCTGAGTGCTGCTCAGCTAGTGCACCAGACCCCACACACTCACCGGCATTCCCCCAGCATGAAAAGGGTGCTCAAAACAAGGCTCTCTCTTGTCCACCCTGATCTCCATAATCACGTGGAGGGCAGGCGGCATCAACAAAGTGTGTACCATGACCGCGCAAATTTGTCACGCGATATTGAGATCAATGATCCTGTGTGTCATGTATTCAACTGTCATTGTAACCCATGTATAAACTGACCTAAGTTGTACACCGTGGGAACATTGACCACAAGGGGTGAACTTGTGGGAGGCACTTCTAACCTGGACTTTCAGGTATAAAAGAGGAAGCTCCACCCATTTTCATCACTTCAGTGCTGGCTAATAAAGGTTACTGGTCACAGAGTGACCTTATCTCAAGTATGGGCCTCGTGTGCATTTATACTGTATAGTAAGGACATATTATTGGCGATGAGAAACTGGGATTTAAACAAAGCGAGCATGGCCAATAGCAGCACAGACGAGAGGTACTGTGTTGGTGATGAGTGGGACGATTTTATTGAGAGACTACAGCAACGTTTCGTCACTAAGGAATGGCTGGGACAGGATTCGGCCGACAAACGCAGGGCTCATCTCCTGACGGTTTGTGGACCCAGGACGTACTCCCGATGAAGGACCTTCTAGCGCCAGAGAAGCCGGCGGGCAAGACTTTTGAAGAGCTCAGTAAGTTGGCACACAGTTCTCCAGGAACACTTTAAACTGGCGAGCAGCATGCACATGGCGAGACACCGGTTTTACACACACCGGTGGCGAGAAGGGAAAAGTGTTCCAGACTTCGTGGCAGACCTCCGGCGACTGGCGAGCCTATGTAAGTTCCCAGATGCATGCAGAGCGGAGATGCTGCGAGACTTTTTTATTGAGGGCAGCGGGCACGCTGGGGTTTTCAGGAACCTGATTGAGACCAAAGACTTGACCCTGGAAACGGCGGCTTTGATGGCCCAGACATTTATCTCAAGGGAGGAAGAGACCAGAATGATGTTTGCCAAAAATCTTGGTTTAAATGCAACAAATGGACAGGGAGTCAACATTGTTAACATGGCACACAGTTCTCAAGGCTGACAGGGGCAACCGGACATGCTCGAGCATGTAGTCGAACCCAAAGGGGGAATTCAACAGAGACAATGGCTAGCTGAACGGCGATTCATGCCATCGCAAGTGACAATGGGGCCACCAACACCTGTCAATGGTGCACTTAAGGACAGTTACAGAGACAGTCAGAGACGATCGACTGGTAATGGACCTTTAGTTTCCAACAACGGCTCATGCCACAGCTTACAGATATCAGCAATATACCTGCAGAAACTGCAACGTCAGCAGTCACTTGGCACGTATGTGCAGGAAGCCTGCAGCCATGTTGATGTACGAGGAGGACGGGTCCGATGTAAGCCCTACGGGGCCAAATGGACACTGGGGGAAATCGCTGGAAGCTGAAGTTCAACGAGTTCATGTGGAGCACATATGCAGTTCATACACCAGGACGCCACCGATAATGATGAAAGTGCTCTTCAACGATATCCCAGTATCAATGGAGGTAGACACGGGGGCCAGCCAGTCCCTGATGAGTATCAAACAGTTCGACAAGTTGTGGGCGTCCAAAGCTAGGAGGCCAAAATTATTGCCAAATGACGCACAGCTACGGACATATACAAAGATCATTCCGGTGCTAGGCAGCGCCACAGTAGTCGTGACCCACAAAGATTCAGAAAACAGGTTGCCACTCTGGATTGTCCTGGGGGATGGTCCCGCACTGCTGGGGAGGAGTTGGCTTGCTGCCATGAACTGGAAATGTGGCAAAGTCAATGCAATTTCTTCTGTGGAGCGAATACCATGCTCACAGGTCCTGGACAAATTTGACTCACTATTTCAACCCGGCATTGGCATTTTCATGGGGACCAAGGTAGTGATTCACATAAACCCGGATGCCAGGCCAGTACACCACAAGGCCAGAGCGGTGCCGTACATGATGCGGAAAAAGATAGAAGGCGAATTGTACCGCCTGCTGAGGGAAGGCATCATCTCGACAGTCGAATTCAGTGACTGGGCGTGTCCGATTGTGCCGAAGCTCAAGGCGGATGGGTCGGTCAGGATATAGAAAACATAGAAACATAGAAAATAGGTGCAGGAGCAGGCCATTCAGCCCTTCTAGCCTGCACCACCATTCAATGAGTTCATGGCTGAACATGAAACTTCAGTACCCCCTTCCTGCTTTCACGCCATACCCCTTGATCCCCCGAGTAGTAAGGACTTCATCTAACTCCCTTTTGAATATATTTAGTGAATTGGCCTCAACTACTTTCTGTGGTAGAGAATTCCACAGGTTCACCACTCTCTGGGTGAAGAAGTTTCTCCTCATCTCGGTCCTAAATGGCTTACCCCTTATCCTTAGACTGTGACCCCTGGTTCTGGACTTCCCCAACATTGGGAACATTCTTCCTGCATCCAACCTGTCCAAACCCGTCAGAATTTTAAATGTTTCTATGAGGTCCCCTCTCACTCTTCTGAACTCCAGTGAATACAAGCCCAGTTGATCCAGTCTTTCTTGATAGATCAGTCCCACCATCCCGGGAATCAGTCTGGTGAATCTTCGCTGCACTCCCTCAATAGCAAGAATGTCCTTCCTCAAGTTAGGAGACCAAAACTGTACACAATACTCCAGGTGTGGCCTCACCAAGGCCCTGTACAACTGTAGCAACACCTCCCTGCCCCTGTACTCAAATCCCCTCGCTATGAAGGCCAATATGCCATTTGCTTTCTTAAACGCCTGCTGTACCTGCATGCCAACCTTCAATGACTGATGTACCATGACACCCAGGTCTCGTTGCACCTTCCCTTTTCCTAATCTGTCACCATTCAGATAATAGTCTGTCTCTCTGTTTTTACCACCAAAGTGGATAACCTCACATTTATCCACATTATACTTCATCTGCCACGCATTTGCCCACTCACCTAACCTATCCAAGTCACCCTGCAGCCTCATAGCATCCTCCTCGCAGCTCACACTGCCACCCAATTTAATGTCATCCGCAAATTTGGAGATACTACATTTAATCCCCTCGTCTAAATCATTAATGTACAACGTAAACAGCTGGGGCCCCAGCACAGAACCTTGCGGTACCCCACTAGTCACTGCCTGCCATTCTGAAAAGTACCCATTTACTCCGACTCTTTGCTTCCTGTCTGACAACCAGTTCTCAATCCACGTCAGCACACTACCCCCAATCCCTTGTGCTTTAACTTTGCACATTAATCTCCTGTGTGGGACCTTGTCGAAAGCCTTCTGAAAGTCCAAATATACCACATCAACTGGTTCTCCTTTGTCCACTTTACTGGAAACATCCTCAAAAAATTCCAGAAGATTTGTCAAGCATGATCTCCCTTTCACAAATCCATGCTGACTTGGACCTATCATGTCACCATTTTCCAAATGCGCTGCTATGACATCCTTAATAATTGATTCCATCATTTTATCCACTACTGAGGTCAGGCTGACCGGTCTATAATTCCCTGCTTTCTCTCTCCCTCCTTTTTTAAAAAGTGGGGTTACATTGGCTACCCTCCACTCGATAGGAACTGATCCAGAGTCAATGGAATGTTGGAAAATGACTGTCAATGCATCCGCTATTTCCAAGGCCACCTCCTTAAGTACTCTGGGATGCAGTCCATCAGGCCCTGGGGATTTATCGGCCTTCAATCCCATCAATTTCCCCAACACAATTTCCCGACTAATAAAGATTTCCCTCAGTTCCTCCTCCTTACTAGACCCTCTGACCCCTTTTATATCCGGAAGGTTGTTTGTGTACTCCTTAGTGAATACTGAACCAAAGTACTTGTTCAATTGGTCTGCCATTTCTTTGTTCCCCGTTATGACTTCCCCCGATTCTGACTGCAGGGGACCTAAGTTTGTCTTTACTAACCTTTTTCTCTTTACATACCTATAGAAACTTTTGCAATCCGCCTTAATGTTCCCTGCAAGCTTCTTCTCGTACTCCATTTTCCCTGCCCTAATCAAACCCTTTGTCCTCCTCTGCTGAGTTCTAAATTTCTCCCAGTCCCCAGGTTCGCTGCTATTTCTGGCCAATTTGTATGCCACTTCCTTGGCTTTAATACTTTCCCTGATTTCCCTAGATAGCCACGGTTGAGCCAGCTTCCCTTTTTTATTTTTACGCCAGACAGGAATGTACAATTGTTGTAATTCATCCATGCGGTCTCTAAATGTCTGCCATTGCCCATCCACAGTCAACCCCTTAAGTATCATTCGCCAATCTATCTTAGCCAATTCACGCCTCATACCTTCAAAGTTACCCTTCTTTAAGTTCTGGACCATGGTCTCTGAATTAACTGTTTCATTCTCCATCCTAATGCAGAATTTCCATATTATGGTCACTCTTCCCCAAGGGGCCTCGCACAATGAGATTGTTAATTAATCCTCTCTCATTACACAACACCCAGTCTAAGATGGCCTCCCCCCTAGTTGGTTCCTCGACATATTGGTCTAGAAAACCATCCCTTATGCACTCCAGGAAATCCTCCTCCACCATATTGCTTCCAGTTTGGCTAGCCCAATCTATGTGCATATTAAAGTCACCCATTATAACTGCTGCACCTTTATTGCATGCACTCCTAATTTCCTGTTTGATGCCCTCCCCAACATCACTACTACTGTTTGGAGGTCTGTGCACAACTCCCACTAACGTTTTTTGCTCTTTAGTGTTCTGCAGCTCTCCCCATATAGATTCCACATCATCCAAGCTGATGTCTTTCCTAACTATTGCATTAATCTCCTCTTTAACCAGCAATGCTACCCCACCTCCTTTTCCTTTTATTCTATCCTTCCTGAATGTTGAATACCCCTGGATGTTGAGTTCCCAGCCCTGATCATCCTGGAGCCACGTCTCCGTAATCCCAATCACATCATATTTGTTAACATCTATTTGCACAGTTAATTCATCCACCTTATTGCGGATACTCCTTGCATTAAGACACAAAGCCTTCAGGCTTGCTTTTTTAACACCCTTTGTCCTTTTAGAATTTTGCTGTACAGTGGCCCTTTTTGTTCTTTGCCTTGGGTTTCTCTGCCCTCCACTTTTCCTCATCACCTTTCTGTCTTTTGCTTTTGCCTCATTTTTGTCTCCCTCTGTCTCCCTGCATAGGTTCCCATCCCCCTGCAATATTAGTTTAACCCCTCCCCAACAGCACTAGCAAACACTCCCCCTAGGACATTAGTTCCGGTCCTGCCCAGGTGCAGACCGTCCGGTTTGTACTGGTCCCACCTCCCCCAGAACCGGTTCCAATGCCCCAGGAATTTGAATCCCTCCCTGCTGCACCACTGCTCAAGCCACGTATTCATCTGCGCTATCCTGCGATTCCTACTCTGACTAGCACGTGGCACTGGTAGCAATCCCGAGATTACTACTTTTGAGGTCCTACTTTTTAATTTAGCTCCTAGCTCCTTAAATTCTTTTCGTAGGACCTCATCCCTTTTTTTACCTATGCCGTTGGTACCAATGTGCACCACGACAACTGGCTTTTCTCCCTCCCATTTCAGAATGTCCTGCACCCGCTCCGAGACATCCTTGACCCTTGCACCAGGGAGGCAACATACCATCCTGGAGTCTCGGTTGCGGCCGCAGAAACGCCTATCTATTCCCCTCACCATCGAATCCCCTATCACTATCGCGCTCCCAATCTTTTTCCTGCCCTCCTGTGCAGCAGAGCCAGCCACGGTGCCATGAACTTGGCTGCTGCTGCCCTCCCCTGATGAGTCATCCCCCCAACAGTACTCAAAGCAGTGTATCTGTTTTGCAGGGGGATGACCACAGGGGACCCCTGCACTATCTTTCTTGTACTGCTCTTCCTGCTGGTCTTCCATTCCCTATCTGGCTGTGGACCCTTCTACTGCGGTAAGACCAACTCACTACATGTGATACTCACGTTATTCTCAGCATCGTGGATGCTCCAGAGTGAATCCACCCTCAGCTCCAATTCCGCAACGCGGACCATCAAGAGCTCGAGGCGGATACACTTCTCGCACACGTAGCGCCCAGGGACACCGGAAGTGTCCCCAAGTTCCCACATGGTACAGGAGGAGCATATCACGTGACCGAGCTCTCCTGCCATGTCTTAACTCTTAAATACCCTTAAATTGGTTGTAACAATGCTAAAGTTCACTTACTGATATAAAAAATAAAAAGAAAAGCTACTCACCAATCACCAGCCAATCACTTACCCCTTTGGCTGTGACAGTCACTTTTTGATTCCTTTCTACTTCTATTTTGCTTTCTCTCCCGCTGTAGCTGCACCGGTCGCCTTTTATAGGTCGCTCCGACACTGCTCCCACCTCTCACCAACTGCCGCTGGCTCTCGATCTCCCGCTGGGCCTTTTATAGGCCGCTCCGACACTGCTCCCACCTCTCATCAACTGCTGCTGGCTCTCGATCTCCCGCTGGGCCTTTTATAGGTCGCTCCCCTCTCGCCAACTGCCGCTGGCTCTCGATCTCCCGCTGGGCCTTTTATAGGCCGCTCCGACACTGCTCCCCTCTCATCAACTGCCGCTGGCTCTCGATCTCCCGCTGGGCCTTTTATAGGTCGCTCCTCTCTCACCAACTGCCGCTGGCTCTCGATCTCACGCTGGGCCTTTTATAGGTCGCTCCCCTCTCACCAATTGCCGCTGGCTCTCGATCTCCCGCTGGGCCTTTTATAGGTCGCTCCCCTCTCACCAACTGCCGCTGGTGATTACAAGGCCACCATCAATCGGGTGTCACTCCAAGACCAGTACCCGCTACCGAGAGCGGAGGACCTCTTTGCGAAGCTATCCGGTGGCAAACTTTTTTCAAAATTGGACCTGATCTCAGCTTACATGACCCAGGAGCTGGCGAGTGAGTCGAAGAAGCTGACCACCATCACGACACATAAGGGGTTATTTGAGTACAACAGATGTCCGTTTGGGATTCGCTCGGCCGCCGCGATCTTTCAACGAAATATGGAAAGCCTCCTCAAGTCGATTCCAAGGACAGTGATTTTTCAAGATGACATCCTCATCACGGGTTGCGATATTGAAGAACACCTCCACAACCTGGAGGAGGTGCCACGCAGACTGGACCGGGTAGGTCTGCGACTGAAAAAGGCAAAGTGCGTCTTCCTAGCTCCAGAGGTAGAATTCCTGGGGATGAAGGTAGCAGCAGACGGGATCAGACCTACGGCGTCCAAAACAGAAGCGATCCAGAGAGCACCCAGATCCCGTAACACGACGGAGCTGCGTTCGTTCCTGGGGCTCCTGAACTATTTTGGAAACTTTCTTCCCAAATTGAGCACGCTGTTAGAGCCGCTACACGTGCTCCTACGCAAAGGTCGTGATTGGGTCTGGGAGGACAGCCAGGAAACGGCTTTTGATAGAGCACGCAATTTGTTATGCTCCAACAATTTGTTAACGCTATATGACCCATGTAAAAACTTGTCCTATGGGGTCGGGTGTGCGTTGCAGCATATTAATGCCAAGGGTCAGTTACAGCCGGTAGCTTATGCCTCCAGAAGTCTGTCCCAGGCAGAAAGGAGCTACGGGATGGTAGAAAAGAAAGCGCTTGCATGTGTATATAATGTAAAAAAAATGCACCTGTACCTGTTTGGCAAGAGATTTGAGCTGGAGACAGATCACAAACCCCAAATGTCCCTTTTGGCCGACAACAAGGCCATAAATGCAAATGCATCGGCCCACATACAGAGGTGGGCACTCATGATAGCCGCCTATGACTATACAATTCGGCACAGACCGGGCACCGAAAACTGCGCCGATGCACTCAGCAGGCTCCCACTAGCCACCACCTAGGGGGCAACTGAGCATGCTGTTGAGATGGTCATGGCTGTTGAAGCTTTCGAAAGCAAAGGCTCACCCGTGACAGCCCGTCAGATCAAAGTCTGGACAAATAGAGACCCGCTACTGTCTTTAGTCAAGAAATGTGTCCTGAGTGGGAACTGGGCAGCCACGTACAGGGCATGCCCTGAGGAATTCAAACCATTTCACAGGCGCAAGGATGAACTCGCGATTCAGGCCGATTGCCTACTATAGGGAAACTAAGTAGTTATGCCCCAGATGGGCAGAGAGATGTTCATCAGAGAACTCCACAATGAGCACCCGGGCATTGTCATGATGAAGGCAATTGCCAGGTCACACGTTTGATGGCCAGGGATAGATGCAGACCTGGAACTTTGTGTTCGCAGGTGCAACACATGTGCTCAGCTGAGCAATACGCCCAGGGAAGCCCCCCTTAGCCCCTGGTCCTGGCCCGCCATCCATGGTCACGCATCCATGTGGACTACGCAGATCCTTTCATGAGAAAAATGTTTTTGGTTGTAGTAGACACCTACTCTAAATGGATTGAATGTGACATTCTCAATTCAAGCACATCCTCTGCCACGGTAGAAAGTCTATGGGCAATGTTCGCCGCCCATGGTCTACCGGATGTCTTGGTCAGCGACAATGGCCCGTGCTTCACAAGCATTGAATTCCAGGACTTCATGGCAGGCAATGGAATCAACCATGTCAGAACGGCACCGTTCAAGCCGGCCTCAAACAGCCAGGCAGAACGAGCAAGGGATAATCAAACAGGGGATGCTCAGAATCCAAGGGGATTCCCTACAAAGCCGCTTATCACGCCTCCTGATGGCCAATAGATCCCGACCACACTCGTTCACAGGGGTTCCACCCGCAGAGCTGCTAATGAAAAGGATGCTCAAAATTAGGTTATCCCTTATACACCCCACCATGAAAGAAATTGTTGAGTGCAGGCGCCAGTCACAATGTGACTACCATGACGGGAAAGCGAGGGCGCGATGTATTGATGTCAATGACCCTGTCTTTGTTCTCAACTATGCTGCAGGGCTTAAATGGCTCGCAGGCACTGTGATTGCCAAAGAGGGGAATAGGATTTTGGTAGTTAAACTTACCAATGGACAAATCTCCCGCAAACACGTGGATCAAACAAAAAGGAGGTTCAGCAACCCCATAGAAGAAGCAGAGGAAGAACACGATGTAGAGTTCACTCCACCACAGGTGACAAAACACCGGAACCAAGTGGAGGAGAGCCCAGTCACTGTGGGCAGTCCGGACAGGCCTGAGGCACCACAAACAGCAGACACTCAGGCCAACGCCCAACAACCGGAGCCCCAACTCAGGCGCTCTACAAGGGAGCATAAACCACCAGAGAGACTTAACCTGTGATCCCAATAAGACTTTGGGGGGGGGGTGGTGGGGAGAGGTGATGTCATGTATTCAACTGTCATTGTAACCCATGTATAAACTGACCTAAGATGTAGACTGTGAGAACAATGACCACAAGGGGTGAACTTTGGGAGACACTCCTAACCTGGACTTTCAGGTATAAAAGGGGAAGCTCCACCCACTTTCATCACTTCAGTGCTGGCTAATAAAGGTTACTGATCAAAGAGTGACGATCTCTCAAGTATGGGCCTCGTGTGCATTTATACGGTATAGTAAGGACCTATTACTGTGACTGTACTCAATTATGGACAGGGTCCCAAATGGCTTGCTGGCACGGTCACAGCCCAAGAGGGGGTAGGGTGTTTCAGGTCAAATTGGCCAATGGACTAACATGCAGAAACCATTTGGACCAAATCAAATTGCGGTTCAACAGCTACGAGCAACCCGAAGAGGACACCACCAACTTTGACCCTCCAACAAACTGACATCACGGTTGTTCATGAAGCTGAACTCACCATCCCCAGCAGCCCGAAAAGACCAGCTGCCCAGCAGCCCAGCGAAGAACCAACCAACTCACCCACACCTGCATTTGTAGCGAGACGATCGACAAGGGAGTGAAAAGCCCCAGATCGTCTCACCTTGTAAGTAATTGTACTATTGACTTCACGGGGGAGTGATGTTATGTATTTAACTCCTTGTCACCTGTATTATGCTACCACCAGAGGGCCGACCTGTTGAGAGTTCCAAGGGATCCCAGCATCCCTTGGGCGCACGGTATATAAACAGCACACCCACTCTGGAGTCTTATTAAAGGAGCTAAGGTCACACTTGCTCATTGTACACAGAACTCAGTTTCATCCTTTACCACGAACGTATCAGAGGGAGTGCAACGAAAGTTCATCAGACTGATTCCTGTGATGGGGGGATTGTCCTATGAGAGATTGAGTAGACCAGGCCTGTAAAGTCCTGTCCCCTCAGTACAGATTCACACGAGGCATGTCGTGAAGTCAAGGTCACTCTGGACCTGCACCTTTATTTCACAGTTCTCGAATGCTGCACTTGCCTGAGACCTGTGCTTATAAACCTGTCTCTTGCAACTGCACCCCCGGTGGTAAGGTATGCTGGTGGTTACAGGTCATATCTTATTACAGTCATGTATAGCATGTTGGGATACAGTTATATATAATAATGTAAGATACATGACAAGGCCGATATTCTCTAGCGTTTAGAAAAATGAGGTGTGAGAGGCGATGCCCACATCCCATGAACAAATGTTTAAAAAGCGTTGAGGTGGTTAGATTTGATCAAGGACACCAGGCAAATGATTAGAAACACTCCCTGTCCTTCTAAGGATAAGGGGTAAGCCATTTAGGACTGAGATGAGGAGAAACTTCTTTACTCAAAGAGTTGTTAACCTGTGGAATTCCCTGCCGCAGAGATTTGTTGCTGCCAGTTCATTGGATATATTCAAGAGGGAGTTAGATATGGCCCTTACAGCTAAGGGGATCAAGGGGTACGGAGAGAAAGCAGGAAAGGGGTACTGAGGGAATGATCAGCCATGATCTTATTGAATGGTGGTGCAGGCTCGAAGGGCCGAATGGCCTACTCCTGCACCTATTTTCTATGCTTCTATGTTTCAGGACCTGTGTCCAGGGGAGGAGCTGATGGGTTTATCTGATCATCTTTGGGTTAAATGTTGTGCTCATCGAGCTGAGCACCTCGTGCCAGCATCAAACACTCTCCAGTTGGGCACAGCATGGGTTAGATACAGAGTGAACCCATCAGTCGCTCCCCAACACAGATACCGAGGGACAGCGAGTGTCCGCGACACTGACATTTCTCACTCAATAAGGTAGAAATTGATCCTGTACCTCTCTCCCCATTAATCCTGGGCTCCACACAGGTCGAATCCTGCTCCTGTTTCCCTTCCTGTAACAGCACTGAGCTCAACCCAGCCCGTAATGAGCAGGGCTCAGGGAGGTTGGTTGCTCGGCACTGCAGTGATGTCATAAAGCAGGGCCATTCAGCCCAGCTGGTCCTCTCCTTGTCCCTTTAAAGGTGGAGAGCTGGGACATCCTGTCTCAACACACATCCCCCTGTTCATACTGAGAATCCCCGGGGAAGGGCCAAGGCCCAGAGTGTGGAACACAACCCAGGGGGAAAGAGGAGGAGAGCTGGGATATCCTGTCTCTACACACATCCCCCCTGTTCATACTGAGAATCCCCGGGGAGGGCCCAAGGCCCAGAGTGTGGAACACAACCCAGGGGGAGGAGAGCTGGGACATCCTGTCTCAACACACATCTCCCTGTTCATACTGAGAATCCCCAGGGAAGGCCCAAGGCCCAGAGTGTGGAACACAACCCATGGGGAAAGAGGAGGAGAGCTGGGACATCCTGTCTCAACTCACATCCCCCTGTTCATACTGAGAATCCCTGGGGAAGGGCCAAGGCCCAGAGTGTGGAACACAACCCAGGGGGAGGAGAGCTGGGACATCCTGTCTCAACACAAATCCCCCTGTTCATACTGAGAATCCCCAGGGAAGGCCCAAGGCCCAAGGCCCAGAGTGTGGAACACAACCCAGGGGGAAAGAGGAGGAGAGAAGCGGAGGTAAATCAAGGAGTAGGGACTGAGGGCCACCAAGCTTCAGTTTTAGAGCCTGTAGACTTCAGGAGGGGAAGAGTGAGTTCTGTAGTTTCAGGATCCAGGGAGAGAACAAGGAGCAGATGGGGAGACTGGTGTGAATTCCAGCACAGTGAGGATATAGGGGGAGGGAGATTGTGTCGGGCCGTGTATTAGGGGTGTAGGAGGGACAAGAGAGGAAAGGTCAGAGGAGCAATTACTGCAGCAGTGTCCATCAATAGTGAGAGAGAGAAGGTGGGGGTCAGAGTGGGCCCTGGACAGGCCGGTAAACTGTTTGTTTGCTGTGACCAGCTTTCCCTCTGTCACAAATAGCCTCCTGTAGCCCAGTGACACAAACAGCCCATTAAACGCCACCAATGTCCTTTGGTCTGGTGAGATCTCCCTTTGTGAAACATCGGCTGTTGTTAAAGCTTCTCATTCTGACTCGCTCACAGTGAGACAGTATCCACTGTCCCTTTTATTCCATGGGCTTCATCTTTGCTGGTATTGGTAAAACACAAAACCCAGTCTGTTAATCACTTCCAGTTACTGGACTTAGGGCCTCACAGCATCTCTTTCACCTTCAATGTGTGAATGGAGCATCACACCTGCAAACCTGGGGGTTTACGTCATTGAAACATAGAAACACAGAAAATAGGTGCAAGAGTAGGCCATTCGGCCCTTCGAGCCTGCACCACCATTCAATATGATCATGGCTAATCATGTAACTTCAGTGCCCCATTCCTGCTTTCTCTCCATACCCCTTGATCCCTTTAGCCGTAAGGGCCATATCTAACTCCCTTTTGAATATATCTAACGAACTGGCCTCAACAACTTTCTGTGGTAGAGAATTCCACAGGTTCACAATTCTCTGATTGAAGAAGTTTCTCCTCATCTCGGTCCTAAATGGTTTACACCTTATCCTTAGACTGTGACCCCTGGTTCTGGACTTCCCCAACATCGGGAACACTCTTCCTGAATCTAACCTGTCCAATTCCGTCAGAATTTTATGTTTCTGAGATCCCCTTTCATTCTTCTAAATTCCAGTGAATATAAGCTTAGTCAATCCAGTCTTTCTTCATAGTCAGTCCTGCCATCCCAGGAATCCACTCAGCAAATCTATTTAAGAAAAGCCTGTAGACCGATGAGACACTGTTCAGGTGCAGTGTGCTGCTGGTTTGCCCGGCATTTTGCCTGTAATGGGAAATAACTGAACATTTCTCCCAGTGTAACCTTTGCTGTAATGAAATGTGTCTTTTAATAAGCCTCATGTCCTTGCTCATGTCTGCTGCAATTGTGTAGAAAGGGGATGTGTGAAGTGATGGTGTTTGTATGGAGATGTGAAACAAGGAAACGCTATCTGTGTGTGGCAGTGACGCAGCCTTGTGGTCACAGGCAGAACCATGCACCGATATCCTTGTGGTTATAGTTTGAGCAGGGTCAGTTCATGAATGCTCGAGCTAAGAGGTGCCAGGGATCGGGAGCAGCGGCAGTAAATAAAAGCTAAATGTAAATTCTGATGTAGTTTATCTTCATTTATTCCTATTTTAATAGCTTTTGCTGAATGTGGCCCATGCCAAGTGCCAGGATATTGGATTAGGTCCACCATAGAAAATGAGTTTGACACCCTGAGGTAGACAATGTCAACCGGATTCCCCCATCCACCAACCTAACAACTTCTTTACAAACTCAAGCTAGTTAGTAAGATGTGGCCTTGTTTACTGGAATCCGTGTTCAGAATCTCTAATGGCCCCTTCCCTTTCCCCATGATGGAAAACAGCATCTCTCAGGATCCCTTCAAGCACCTTCCCGGTGATCGAGGTCACGTTGAAGGGCCTTCAGTTCCCGAGCTCTGATTTGTGCCCAATTTGGAAAATGGAACTACGTGTGCTACCTTCCAATCTCAGGGAACAACCCATGACTCTACTGAGCTGTTGGAAATATGGGCAAGGGGCTGGCAGAGCACCCGTCCCATCTCTTTAAACACCCCTGGGTGGATATCATCCGCACCTTACACGCGTCAAGATTAACCCGCACGGTGACTTTGCTGTCAGTGAAGAGAGATGAGAAAGACCAAAGTGCCGTTTGGCCCTCTCAGTGTGGCCCTGAAGGACTGTGTCCAGGATGAAGTTCTCCCCCCATACGATCCTCCCCCCAGATTGTACTCTCTGAGCTCCAGCCAGGTGATGCTAAACACTTGGTTGGGAAAGACAAAAATCTACAGCAATGTGTTGAAAACAACACTAATTTATGTGTCTGTATCCCAAATATTAAACTCCAGTCCAGTTACAGGAGTTATTAACATCAGCAGAAACAAACCCCAACTGTCAGAATGAACATGGTTCAGTCGGGATGTGATTAACAGCAGCAATAACAACAGAATCCAACCCCTGCAGCTACTTGTGAACTTGCTGGTGTGTCAGCAGGTGGATGACTGAGTGAATCCCTTCCCAAACTCAGAGCAGGTAAACCGCCTCTCCCCAGTGTGAACTCGCTGGTGTTTCAGCAGGGTGGATGAAGTAGTGAATCCCTTCCCACAGTCGGAGCAGGTGAACAGCCTCACCCCAGTGTGAACTCGCTGGTGTGTCAGCAGGTTCGATGATGTAGTGAATCCCTTCCCAGAGTCGGAGCAGGTGAACGACCTCTCCCCAGTGTGAATTCGCTGGCGTATCAGCAGGTGGGATGATGTAGTGAATCCCTTCCCACAGTTGGAGCAGGTGAACGGCCTCTCCCCAGTGTGAACTCACCGATGTGTTTCCAGCTGGGATGGGGAGTTGAAACGTTTCCCACAGTCCCCACATTTACACAGTTTCTCCCCAGTGTGACTGCACTTGTGTCTCTCCAGGTTGGATGATCGGCTGAAGCCTTGTCCACACACAGAGCACGTGTACTGTTTCTCCCCGCTGTGAACGGTGCTTTTTGCTTCCATGGTCTAAGGCCGATGATATTCAGGTCCTGATGAATCGAGTGACTCCATCAGATCTTAATGTGATGTTTGGTTTGAGCCTCCGGTCGACAAACCCTCCACTTTTAATACCCTGTAAAGTGAATTTCAAACAGATAAAAGGATAGGTGAGAGAACCCACAAAAACACAAAGGCAGGTTGTGAAATTGAGCTGAATGAACCTGGTTATTTGTGCGGCCGTCAGCAGGAAAAAAGTGACCATGAAAGCTGTCGGATTGTGGTAATAACCCAACTGGTTACTAATGTCCTTCAGGGACGGGAACCCAGCATCCGGTCTGGGCCTACACAAGACTCTATGGGCGGAGGGAGAGGTGGCCACAGCAAAGGTGAGGGACTTTATACATCTGCAACTCGACCAGAACTTTGACAGAACCTCCCAAACCCACAACCTCTCCCTGGACATGGACCAGGGCAGCAGGTGCTTGGGAAATCCATCACCTCCAAGTTCCCCTCCAAGTCTCACACCATCCTGACTTGGGCATATATCGCCGTTCCTACATCGTCACTGAGTGAAAATCCTGGAACTCCTCACCTAACAGCATTGTGGGAGGACCGTCACCACACGGACTGCAGCGGTTCGAGAAGGCCCACCATCACCTTGTCAAGAGGCAAATGGAAATTGGAAATATATTCTGGCCTTACTAGCGACACCCACATCCCAAGAATGGATTAAAACAAATCTGTACATTGAAAGCCTCTACAGAAATACTTGTTCCGAAAACAATGCTCTTCTACATTGTGCGGACAGTGTGTGTTTAGCAACCTAATCTCCCTAGAATCCACTGCCGTTGACAGTCTCTTATCGGAAATTGTTGGGCCCTACTGGGCTCAGAGGTACTGGGGGTGAAACCCAGCAGCTTCTCCCCCCTCTCCACTGATGCAACAAACAGACCCACACAGGAGGCCAGGGAGCGACTTCCGCATCCAGTGCCCACCCTGATAGAGCGGCTCTGGATTGGTCGCTCTGTGTTTCCAGTATCGATGCACTTAGGATCAGTATATGAGGGAGAAGGGAATAGAGGCTTATGCTGACAGAGTTAGAACCATAGAATCAGAGAGGTTACAGCACGGAACAAGACCATTCGGCCCATCGAGCCCATGCCAGCTCTCTGCAAGAGCACCTCAGCTAGTCCCACTCCCCCTGTCCTTTTCCCCGGGCCCTGCAAATGTTTTTCCTTCAGATACTTATCCAACTCCCTTTTGAAAGCCGTGATTGAGTCTGCCTCCACCACCCTTTCAGGTCGTGCATTCCAGATATTAACCACTCGCTACGCAAAAAGGTTTTTTCTTGTGTCGCCTTTTGTTCTTTTGCCAATCACCTTCAATCTGTGTCCTCTGGTTCTCGACCCTTCTGCCAATGGGAACAGTTTCATTCTATGAAAGTATATACTTCCTTAAATATGGAGACCAAAACTGCACGCAGTACTCCACGTGTGGCCTCACCATTACCTTGTACAGTTCTAGCAGGACTTCTCTGCTTTTATACTCTATCCCCCTAGCAAACTCAGCTTCTCCAGTCTGTCCAGATAACTGAAGTCCCTCATCCCCGGAATCATTCTTGAAAATCTTTTCTGAACCCTCTCTAAGGTGCTCACATCATTCCTAAAGTGTGGTGCCCGGAATTGGGCACAATACTCCAGTGTTTTCTACAGGTTCATCATAATATCCACGCTTTTGTACTCTTATACCTCTATTTATAAACAGAGATACTGTCTAGTGTAATATAAACAGAGACAGGGTCTAGTGTAATATAAACAGGGACAGGGTCTAGTGTAATATAAACAGGGACAGGGCCGAGTGTAATATAAACAGGGACAGGGTCTAGTGTAATATAAACAGGGACAGGGTCTAGTGTAATATAAACAGGGACAGGGCCGAGTGTAATATAAACAGAGACAGGGTCTAGTGTAATATAAACAGGGACAGGGTCTAGTGTAATATAAACAGGGACAGGGCCGAGTGTAATATAAACAGAGACAGGGTCTAGTGTAATATAAACAGGGACAGGGTCTAGTGTAATATAAACAGGGACAGGGCCGAGTGTAATATAAACAGGGACAGGGCCGAGTGTAATATAAACAGAGACAGGGTATAGTGTAATATAAACAGGGACAGGGTCTAGTGTAATATAAACAGGGACAGGGCCGAGTGTAATATAAACAGGGACAGGGCCGAGTGTAATATAAACAGGGACAGGGTCTAGTGTAATATAAACAGAGACAAGGTCTAGTGTAATATAAACAGAGACGGGGTCTAGTGTAATATAAACAGAGACGGGGTCTAGTGTAATATAAACAGAGACAGTACCTAGTGTAATATAAACAGAGACAGATTCTAGTGTAATATAAACAGGGACAGGGCCTAGTGTAATATAAACAGGGACAGGGCCTAGTGTAATATAAACAGAGACAGATTCTAGTGTAATATAAACAGGGACAGGGCCTAGTGTAATATAAACAGGGACAGGGCCTAGTGTAATATAAACAGAGACAGGGTCTAGTGTAATATAAACAGAGACAGATTCTAGTGTAATATAAACAGAGACAGATTCTAGTGTAATATAAACAGGGACAGATTCTATTGTAATATAAACAGGGACAGGGCCTAGTGCAATATAAACAGAGACAGATTCTAGTGTAATATAAACAGAGACAGGGTCTAGTGTAATATAAACAGAGACAGGGTCTGGTGTAATATAAACAGAGACAGATTCTAGTGTAATATAAACAGGGACAGGGCCTAGTGTAATATAAACAGGGACAGGGCCTAGTGTAATATAAACAGGGACAGGGTCAAGTGCCATAATAACAGAGACAGGGTCTAGTGTAATATAAACAGAGACAGGGTCTAGTGTAATATAAACAGGGACAGGGTCAAGTGCCATAATAACAGAGACAGGGTCTAGTGTAATATAAACAGAGACAGGGTCTAGTGTAATATAAACAGAGACAGGGCCTAGTGTAATATGAACAGAGACAGATTCTAGTGTAATATAAACAGGGACAGGGCCTAGTGTAATATAAACAGGGACAGGGTCAAGTGTAATATACGCAGAGACAGGGTCTATTATAATATAAACAGAGACAGGGTCTAGTGTAATATAAACAGAGACAGGGTCTGGTGTAATATAAACAGAGACAGGGTCTAGTGTAATATAAACAGAGACAGGGTCTGGTGTAATATAAACAGAGACAGATTCTAGTGTAATATAAACAGAGACAGGGTCCAGTGTAATATAAACAGAGACAGGGTCTGGTGTAATATAAACAGAGACAGATTCTAGTGTAATATAAACAGGGACAGGGCCTAGTGTAATATAAACAGGGACAGGGCCTAGTGCCATAATAACAGAGACAGGGTCTAGTGTAATATAAACAGAGACAGGGTCTAGTGTAATATAAACAGGGACAGGGTCAAGTGCCATAATAACAGAGACAGGGTCTAGTGTAATATAAACAGAGACAGGGTCTAGTGTAATATAAACAGGGACAGGGTCAAGTGCCATAATAACAGAGACAGGGTCTAGTGTAATATAAACAGAGACAGGGTCTAGTGTAATATAAACAGAGACAGGGCCTAGTGTAATATGAACAGGGACAGGGTCTAGTGCCATAATAACAGAGACAGGGTCTAGTGTAATATAAACAGAGACAGGGTCTAGTGTAATATAAACAGGGACAGGGTCAAGTGTAATATACGCAGAGACAGGGTCTATTGTAATATAAACAGAGACAGGGTCTGGTGTAATATAAACAGAGACAGGGTCTAGTGTAATATAAACAGAGACAGGGTCTGGTGTAATATAAACAGAGACAGGGTCTAGTGTAATATAAACAGAGACAGGGTCTAGTGTAATATAAACAGAGACAGGGCCTAGTGTAATATAAACAGAGGCAGGTTCTGGTGTAATATAAACAGAGACAGTGTCGAGTGTAATATAAACAGAGACAGGGTCTCGTGTAATATAACAGAGACAGGGTCTCGTGTAATATAGACAGAGACAGGGTCTAGTGTAATATCAACAGAGACAGGGTCTAGTGTAATACGGTGCAAACTGGTTTAAAAGCTCTGCAGATCTGATTCAAAATGAGTGAGTTCACTCTGATGGGAAACAGTTCAGTCGCTCTCACTGTGGGAAGAGGTTCAGTCATTCACCCTCATTGCACACCAACGCACTCACACTGGGGAGAGGCCATTCACTTGCTCCATGTGATGGAAGGGATTCACTTGCTCATCCATGCTGCTGACACACCAACGCACTCACACTGGGCAGAGGCCATTTACCTGCTCCATGTGTGGGAAGGGAGTCACTTGCTCATCCATGCTGCTGAATAAGGGGTCAGACATTCAGGACTGAGATGAGGAGAAATTTCCTCACTCAGAGGATGGTGAATCTTTGGAAATCTCTCCTCCAAAGAGCTGTAGGTGCTCAGCCGTTGAGTAGATTCAAGACAGACGGTGATCATTTTTTGGAAACTAAGGGAATTAAGGTATATATGGATAGTGCAGGAAGATGGAGTTGAGGTAGACGATCAGCCATGATCTTGTTGAATGGCAGAGCAGGTCTGAAGGTCTACTCCGGCTCCTATCTGTTATGTTCTTACGTACCGGTGGACACGGCCTGATCCCTCTCCAGGGCCACCCGGCACAGACCAGACCGCAGGAAGAGAGGCAGGCAGCCAGAGTGACCCCCCAGGCCCCGTCCATCCTGGACCTGCAAATTGCTGTTCTAGCCAGGCCCAAGAGCAGGTCCAGGAGAAGATCCTCTGATTACCCACACCCTCCACACCAAAGATTAGGAACATGGGGCTAAATTGTAACCAAACATCGAAGAGCAAGTTATTATTTAAATGGAGAAAAATTGCAAAGTGCTGCAGTACAGCATGACCTGGGGGTACTTGTGCATGAAACACAAAAGGTTAGTATGCAGGTACAGCAAGTGATCAGGAAGGCCAATGGAATCTTGGCCTTTATTGCAAAGGGGATGGAGTATAAAAGCAGGGAAATCTTGCTACAGTTATACAGTTATTGGTGAGGCCACACCTGGAATACTGCATGCAGTTTTGGTTTTCATATTTAAGAAAGGATATACTTGCTTTGGAGGCAGTTCAGAGAAGGTTCACCAGTTTGATTCCGGAGATGAGGGGATTGACTTATCAGGAAAGGTTGAGTCGTTTGGGCCTCTACTCATTGGAATTCAGAAGAATGAGAGGTGATCTTATTGAAACGTATAAGATTATGAGGGGGCTTAACAAGGTAGATGCAGAGAGGATGTTTCCACTGATAGGGGAGATTAGAACTAGAGGGCATAATCTTAGAATAAGGGGCCGTCCATTTAAAACTGAGATGAGGAGGAATTTCTTCTCTCAAAGGGTTCTAAATCTGTGGAATTCACTGCCTCAGAGCTGTGGAAGTTGGGTCATTGAATAAATATAAGACAGAGATAGACAGTTTCTTAATCGATAAGGGGTTATGGGGAGTGGGCAGGGAAGTGGACCTGAGTCCATGATCGTATCAGCCAAGATCGTATTAAATGGTGGAGCAGGCTCGAGATGCCGTATGGCCTATTCCTGCTCCTATTTCTTATGTTCTTATGTAAAATAATGACAAATGTTAAACTGCTTTGCTGACAAAAGAAATCTTGATTTAACTTTTAAAAGATAAATTGTTTAACAGGAGTTCACACTGACTCACCTGACTGGCCGACTCAGGATCCACCCCTCAAGCACCGCGATTGGTTGCAGAACACGTTGCTCCCTGGGCCCTCCGGCCTCTGAGCTCTCTTCCTGTTGGTTCCCAGGGCAATCAATCACCACTCGCCAACATTACGCTGCCAGATGAAGTTGAGGGGCTCAGAGGAAGAAATAAAATGAGGCCGGGAATCTGAGTTAAGTAAAATTAGAGAAGCATGAGTAAATTTACAAACAAAACTATTTAAAGTCAAATCAAATGAATTGTTGCATTTAATATATTCCTTTTGGGCCAAGTGGGAAACAAGTGATGCCTGGGTTGTGCAGAGTGTCTGTGCCCGGTTACACAGTGTGTCCCTGGCTCTCCGCTCCAAGTGCACATGTTTCAGCTCACATCCAACTGACTGGATAAACCTCACCCGTCTAAACCCCATCACACAAATACAGCATTTGATGTTTAATTATGCCAAACCTTTATAAAACACTGGTTAGGCCTCGGCTGACACATTGTGCTCAATTCTGGGCACTACACTTTCAGAAGGATGTCTAAACCTTAGAGAGGGTGCAGAAGAGATTTACTAGAATGATACGAAGGATGAGGGACTTCAGTTATGTGGAGATACTGGAGAAGCTGCAGTTATTCTCCTTGAAGCAGAAAAGATATAGAGGAGATTTGATAGAGTGTTCAAAATCATGAATGGTTTTAATAGACTAAATCAGGAGAAACACTTTCCAGTGGCAGAAGTGTCAGTAACCAGAGGACACAGAGTTCAGGTGATTGGCAAAAGAAGCAGAGGCGACATGAGGGAACATTGTATAAGCAGCGAGTTGTTGCAATCTGGAATGCACTGCCTGATCGGGTGGTGGAAGCAGATTCAATAGTAACTTTCAAACGTGAATTGGATAAATACTTAAGGAACAATATTTGCAGAGCTATGGGGAAAGATCAGGGGAGTGGACCTAACTGGATAGCTCTACCATAGAGGAAACAAGGAGGATCGATGAGGGTAGTGCATTTGATGTAGTGGATATGGATTTTAGCAAGGCTTTTGATAAGGTCCCACATGGCAGACGAGTCACGAAAGTAAAAGCCCATGGGATCCAAGGCAAAGCAGCAAGTTGGATCCAAAATTGGCTCAGAGGTGGGAAGCAAAGGGTAATGGTCGATGTGTGTTTTTGTGATTGGAAGGCTGTTTCCAGTGGGGTTTTGCAGGGCTCAGTACTAGGTCCCTTGCTTTTTGTGGTTTATATCAATGATTTGGACCTGAATGCAGGGGTATGACGAAGAAGTTTGCAAATGATACAAAAATTGGCTGTGTGGTTGATAATGAAGAAGAAAATTAAATTAAAAAGTAGGACCTCAAAAGTAGTAATCTCGGGATTGCTACCAGTGCCACGTGCTAGTCAGAGTAGGACTCGCAGGATAGTGCAGATGAATACGTGGCTTGAGCAGTGGTGCAGCAGGGAGGGATTCAAATTCCTGGGGCATTGGAACCGGTTCTGGGGGAGGTGGGACCAGTACAAACCGGACGGTCTGCACCTGGGCAGGACCGGAACCAATGTCCTAGGGGGAGTGTTTGCTAGTGCTGTTGGGGAGGGGTTAAACTAATATGGCAGGGGGATGGGAATCAATGCAGGGAGACAGAGGGAAACAAAAAGGAGACAAAAGCAAAAGACAGAAAGGAGATGAGGAAAAGTGGAGGGAAGAGAAACCCAAGACAAAAAACAAAAAGGGCCACTGTACAGCAAAATTCTAAAAGGAATAAGGGTGTTAAAAAAACAAGCCTGAAGGCTTTGTGTCTTAATGCAAGGAGTATCCGCAATAAGGTGGATGAATTAACTGTGCAAATAGATGTTAACAAATATGATGTGATTGGGATTACGGAGACGTGGCTCCAGGATGATCAGGGCTGGGAACTTAACATCCAGGGGTATTCAACATTCAGGAAGGATAGAACAAAAGGAAAAGGAGGTGGGGTAGCATTGCTGGTTAAAGAAGAGATTAATGCAATAGTTAGAATGGACATTAGCTTGGATGATGTGGAATCTATATGGGTAGAACTGCAGAACACCAAAGGGCAAAAAACGTTAGTGGGAGTTGTGTACAGACCTCCAAACAGTAGTAGTAATGTTGGGAAGGGCATCAAACAGGAAATTAGGGGTGCATGCAATAAGGGTGCAGCAGTTATAATGGGTGACTTTAATATGCACATAGATTGGACTAACCAAACTGGAAGCCATACGGTGGAGGAGGATTTCATGGAGTGCATAAGGGATGGTTTTCTAGACCAATATGTCGAGGAACCAACTAGGGGGGAGGCCATCTTAGACTGGGTGTTGTGTAATGAGAGAGGATTAATTAGCAATACCGTTGTGCGAGGCCCCTTGAGGAAGAGTGACCATAATATGGTGGAATTCTGCATTAGGATGGAGAATGAAACAGTTAATTCAGAGACCATGGTCCAGAACTTAAAGAAGGGTAACTTTGAAGGTATGAGACGTGAATTAGCTAGGATTGATTGGCGAAAGGGGTTGACTGTGGATGGGCAATGGCAGACATTTAGGCCCCAAGTTTCCACATGATTTGCTCCTGATTTTTAGGAGCAACTGGTGTAGAACGGAGTATCTTAGAAATCGGAATTCTCCACATTTAGTTTTCTGCAGTTCTCGTCAGGTAGAACAGTTTCACTTTGGAACAGAATTTTTTTTTCAAAAGGGGGCGTGTCCAGCCACTGACGCCTGATTTGAAAGTTTCCACAGTGAAAACGTACTCCAAACTAACTTAGAATGGAGCAAGTGAAGATTTTTGTAGGCTTCAAAAAACCTTGTCTACTCATTAAAAAATCAGGCGCAGGTTACAAATTAGGCGTCGGGAACGAGGTGGGGGGGGGGGGGGGAAAGGGAAGTCATTACATTCTACAATAAATCCTTAGTTATACTTATACAAATATTATACAAATAAATCCAACCTGAATAAAAATTTATAAGCAAAGAAAAGATTAAATAAATCATGTTCCTACCTGTGTGAAAGTGCTTCAGGCAGGCCTTTCAGGCAGCGGTTTGCCGTCGGGACCGAAGGCTGAACGGGCCGGGCCCGAGATTTCGGGCAGGGCCCGTCCCCAGCATCAGATTTACAGGTAGGTGGCGTTGGGTCGGGTCGGGGAGGGAGGTTCGGTTCGGGTTGGGGGGGAGAGGGAGGGAGGGAGGGGGAGAGGAAGGGGGAGGGAGTGAGAGAGAGGGAGGGAGAGAGAGAGGGAGGGAGGGAGGGGGAGAGGGAGGGAGCTAGGAAGGGGGAGAAGGAGGGAGGGAGGGGAAGAGGGAGGGAGGAAGGGGGAGGTCAGGTCGGGGAGAGGGAGGTCAGGTCGGATCCAGTCCGGGGGCGGGGGCGGGAGTCGGGTCGGGTCCAGTCGGGGGGGAGCGGGAGCGGGAGCAGGAGTAGGGTCGGGTCGGGTCCAGTCGCGGGGGAGCGGGAGCGGCAGTCGGGTCGGGTCCAGTCGGGGGGGAGCGGGAGAGGGAGCAGGAGTGGAGTAGGGTCGGGTCGGGTCCAGTCGCGGGGGAGCGGGAGCGGGAGTCGGGTCGGGTCCAGTCGGGGGGGAGCGGGAGCGGCAGTCGGGTTGGGTCCAGTCGGGGGGGAGCGGGAGCGGCAGTCGGGTCAGGTCCAGTCGGGGGGGAGCGGGAGAGGGAGCAGGAGTAGGGTCGGGTCGGGTCGGGTCCAGTCGCGGGGGAGCGGGAGCGGGAGCGGGAGTCGGGTCGGGTCCAGTCGGGGGGGAGTGGGAGCGGGAGCGGGAGTCGGGTCGGGTCCAGTCGGGGGGGAGTGGGAGCGGGAGCGGGAGTCGGGTCGGGTCCAGTCGGGGGGGAGTGGGAGCGGGAGCGGGAGTCGGGTCGGGTCCAGTCGGGGGGGAGTGGGAGCGGGAGCGGGAGTCGGGTCGGGTCCAGTCGGGGGGGAGTGGGAGCGGGAGCGGCAGTCGGGTCGGGTCCAGTCGGGGGGGAGCGGGAGCGGGAGCGGGAGTCGGGTCGGGTCCAGTCGGGGGGGAGTGGGAGCGGGAGCGGGAGTCGGGTCGGGTCCAGTCGGGGGGGAGCGGGAGCGGGAGCGGGAGTCAGGTCGGGTCCAGTCGGGGGGGAGTGGGAGCGGGAGCGGCAGTCGGGTCGGGTCCAGTCGGGGGGGAGTGGGAGCGGGAGCGGGAGTCAGGTCGGGTCCAGTCGGGGGGGAGTGGGAGCGGGAGCGGCAGTCGGGTCGGGTCCAGTCGGGGGGGAGTGGGAGCGGGAGCGGGAGTCGGGTCGGGTCCAGTCGGGGGGGAGCGGGAGAGGGAGCAGGAGTAGGGTCGGGTCGGGTCCAGTCGGGGGGGAGTGGGAGCGGGAGTCAGGTCGGGTCCAGTCGGGGGGGAGCGGGAGCGGGAGTCAGGTCGGGTCCAGTCGGGGGGGAGCGGGAGCGGGAGCAGGAGTAGGGTCGGGTCGGGTCCAGTCGGGGGGGAGTGGGAGCGGCAGTCGGGTCGGGTCCACTCGGGGGGGAGCGGGAGCGGGAGCGGGAGTCGGGTCGGGTCCAGTCGGGGGGGAGCGGGAGCGGGAGTCGGGTCGGGTCCAGTCGGGGGGGAGCGGGAGCGGGAGCGGGAGCGGCAGTCGGGTCGGGTCCAGTCGGGGGGGAGCAGGAGCGGGAGCGGGAGTCGGGTCGGGTCCAGTCGGGGGGGAGCGGGAGCGGGAGCGGCAGTCGGGTCGGGTCCAGTCGGGGGGGAGCAGGAGCGGGAGCGGGAGTCGGGTCGGGTCCACTCGGGGGGGAGTGGGAGCGGGAGCGGCTGTTGGATCGGGTCGGGTCCAGTCGTGGGGGAGCGGTGTGAATGTATGTGGAAGAATCATGAAAGGGTTAATAAAATGGTTCTAGGAATCAATAAGAAAATAAGAAAAGACAGACTTGGTTTCCCGTGAGAAAGCAGTGGACAAAGTAGCTTGTGTGACCATCACTGATAAACAAGGGTTTATGGCCATGACTTGATAAGGTGCAAATTTGCTTTGTGTGATTAAGCTGGGCTATTCCACTCGTAAAAGCATAAAGTGTTCTCAAGATAAACAGGCTATCAATTCATGAAGCCCTAGTAACACAGTGTGATTGATGAAGCAGGCCATACCTCCTCTAGTTTGTAAGAATAAAAAGGATGCGTCTGTGAGGATAGACAGACCTTTTGTCTGCCTGCCCCGGAATCTGTAGACTCTGTGCTGGCAGTTTGGTAACAGGTCCGAAGTTGCTTCAATAAAGACGTAAAGATTGAAGGTATCTGACTCGATTATTGTCGATTGCAGCTGACCACCCGAACTAGGACTTAACAGCGGGAGCGGGAGTCGGGTCGGGTCCAGTCCGGGGAGTGGGGGGGGGGGGGGGATAGCGGGAGAGGAGCGGAGCGGGAGTCGGGTCGGGTCGGGTCCGGCAGGGGAGAGAAGCAGGAGCGGGAGTCAGGAGGAAGCAGCAGCTGGCCGTGGGAGGAGCCTTATTCACGCAGCCCCAGTGAGGCCATTCGGCCAGGGCTAGGGGCTGCGTGCTTCGGGCCCCTCCCACACAGTTTCGGGTGCCTGGAGCTACTGCACTTGCGTGCCCACTGTAGCGTGCATGTGCAGAGGTCCCGGCACTGTTTTCAGCGCAGGGACCTGGCTCCGTCCCCCCTACAGCTCGTGCTGTGCTGCGCCGAGGGCCAGAGGACCTGCAGGGAGGTGGAGAATATGGAGGGTTTTTTTAGGCGCACTTTGTGGCGCGAAAAACGGGCGTCCAGGTTGGGACTGCGCCGTTCTAGGCGCGGCTCGAAACTTGGGCCCTTAGAGACCGCATGGATGAACGACAACAATTGTACATCCCTGTCTGTCGTAAAAATAAAAAAGGGAAGGTGGATCAACCGTGGCTATCAAGGGAAATCAGGGATAGTATTAAAGCCAAGGAAGTGGCATACAAATTGACCAGAAATAGCAGTGAACCCGGAGACTGGGAGAAATTTAGAACTCAGCAGAGGAGGACAAAGGGTTTGATTAGGGCAGGGAAAATGAAGTACGAGAAGAAGCTTGCAGGGAACATTAAGACGGATTGCAAAAGTTTCTATAGATATGTAAAGAGAAAAAGGTTAGTAAAGACAAACGTAGGTCCCCTGCAGTCAGAATCAGGGGAAGTCATAACGGGGAACAAAGAAATGGCAGACTAATTGAACAAGTACTTTGGTTCGGTATTCACTAAAGAGGACACTAACAACCTTCCGGATATAAGAGGGGTCAGAGGGTCTAGTAAGGAGGAACTGAGGGAAATCCTTATTAGTCGGGAAATTGTGTTGGGGAAATTAATGGGATTGAAGGCCGATAAATCCCCAAGGCCTGATGGACTGCATCCCAGAGTACTTAAGGAGGTGGCCTTGGAAATAGCGGATGCATTGGCAGTCATTTTCCAACATTCCATTGACTCTGAATCCGTTCCTATCGAGTGGAGGGTAGCCAATGTAACCCCACTTTTTAAAAAAGGAGGGAGAGAGAAAACAGGGAATTATAGACCGGTAAGCCTGACATCGGTAGTGGGTAAGATGATGGAATCAATTATTAAGGATGTCATAGCAGCGCATTTGGAAAGAGGTGACATGATAGGTCCAAGTCAGCATGGATTTGTGAAAGGGAAATCATGCTTGACAAATCTTCTGGAATATTTTGAGGATGTTTCCAGTACAGTGGACAAGGGAGAACCAGTTGATGTGGTATATTTGGACTTTCAGAAGGCTTTCGACAAGGTCCCACACAAGAGATTAATGTGCAAAGTTAAAGCACATGAGATTGGGGATAGTGTTCTGACATGGATTGAGAACTGGTTGGCAGACAGGAAGCAAAGAGGAGTAAATGGGTACTTTTCAGAATGGCAGGCGGTGACTCGTGGGGTACCGCAAGGTTCTGTGCTGGGGCCCCAGCTGTTTACATTGTACATTAATGATTTAGACGAGGGGATTAAATGTAGTATCTCCAAATTTGCGGATGACACTAAGTTAGGTGGCAGTGTGAGCTGCGAGGAGGATGCTATGAGGCTGCAGAGCGACTTGGATAGGTTAGGTGAGTGGGCAAATGCATGGCAGTGAAGGATAATGTGGATAAATGTGAGGTTATCCACTTTGGTGGTAAAAACAGAGAGACAGACTATTATCTGAATGGTGACAGATTAGGAAAAGAGGAGGTGCAACGAGACCTGGGTGTCATGGTACATCAGTCATTGAAGGTTGGCAGGCGGTTAAGAAAGCAAATGGAATGTTGGCCTTCATCGCAAGGGGATTTGAGTACAGGGGCAGGGAGGTGTTGCTACAGTTGTACAGGGCATTGATGAGGCCACACCTGGAGTATTGTGTACAGTTTTGGTCTCCTAACCTGAGGAAGGACATTCTTGCTATTGAGGGAGTGCAGCGAAGGTTCACCAGACTGATTCCCGGGATGGCGGGACTGACCTATCAAGAAAGATTGGATCAACTGGGCTTGTATTCACTGGAGTTCAGAAGAATGAGAGGGGACCTCATAGAAACGTTTAAAATTCTGACGGGTTTAGACAAGTTAGATGCAGGAAGAATGTTCCCAATGTTGGGCAAGTCCAGAACCAGGGGTCACAGTCTAAGGATAAGGGGTAAGCCATTTAAGACCGAGATGAGGAGGAACTTCTTCACCCAGAGAGTGGTGAACCTGTGGAATTTTCTACCACAGAAAGTTGTTGAGGCCAATTCACTAAGTATATTCAAAAAAGAGTTAGATGTAGTCCTTACGACTAAGGAGATCAAGGGGTATGGTGAGAAAGCAGGAATGGGGTACTGAAGTTGCATGTTCAACCGTGAACTCATTGAATGGCAGTGCAGGCTAGAAGGGCCGAATGGCCTACTCCTGCACCTATTTTCTATGTTTCTGTGTTTCTAAAACTGTAGACTGCAGGAAGATATCAATGGACTGGTCAGGTGGGCAGGACAGTGGCAAATGGAATTCAACCCAGTGTGAGATAATGCATGTGGGGAGGGCTAACAAGACAAGGGAATACACAATAAATGGTAGGACACTGAGAAGTGTCGAGGAACAGAACGACCTTGGAGTGCTTGTCCACAGATCCCTGAAGGGAGCAGGAGAAGTAGATAAGGTGATAAAGGCAAGTATCCTGAATGTTTTCATAATTAGCCAAGGCATAGAATACAAGAGCAGGGTGATTATGCTTGAACTGTATAAACCACTAATTAGGCCACAGTGAGAGTACTGTGTGCAGTTGTGACGACCACATTACAGGAAAGATGTGACTGCACTAGACGGGTATAGAGATTTACGAGGATGTTGCCTGGACTGGAGAATTTTAGCTATGAGGAAAGATTGAATAGGCTGGGGTTTTCTTAGGAAAAGAGGATGCTGAGAGGAAACCTCATCAAGGTGTATAAAATTATGAAGGGCCCAGATAGAGTGGATAGGAAGGACCTATTTCCCTTAGCAGAATGGTCAATAATTGGGGGGGGGGGGGGGCATAGATTTAAAGTAATTGGAAAAAGGTTTAGAGGGGAGACCTAATTGAAATATATAAAATTATGAGGGCCTGGATAGAGTGGATAACAAGGACCTATTTTGCTTAGCAGATGGGTCAGCTGTGGCTCAGTGGGTAGCACTCTCGCGAGAACCATCAGCACAGGCCGGGGAGCGGAAGGAGTGGTGACCACTCCAGAGAGCAGCACGTGCTGGTGCAGGAGAGCAACGGCAGTGAAAAGGGACATCACCAAGATCCAGGTCGGTGACTGGAGTGTGGGCAGATACAGCAGGAGGTCGGGGCGAAGGAGCGGCGAGAGATTGTAGAGGGATGAGATCGGGGCCCAGGAGAGGCGAGGGCCCAGGGGCAGCAAGGGCAGCCCACACTGCGATATGTGTGCACACTGGGTCCATGCAGCAGAGCAGGTCTCTACTCGTCTTGCCACTGGACCAAGACTTACCTCTGTCAAGCTTGTGTGATGGCTGGTGTGCAACAGCCACCACACGTTAAAAAAAATCCACGCACAGGCATCTTCCATCCTTCAAGATTTAGTTCGGGACCTGGAATTTTACTCCTTCATTGAAACACCTGTGAACTTTTTGACGTGGAAACAAGTCATCCTCGATTCGAGGGACTGCCTATGATGATGGAGCACTCTTGCCTTGGAGTCAGAAGGTTGTGGGTTCAAGTCCCACTCCAGGGACTTGAACACAGAAAGTGTAGGCTGACACTGCAGTGCAGTGCTGAGGGAGTGCTGCACTGTCGGATGAGACGTTAAACCGAGGATCTGTCTGCTCTCTCTCTCTCTCTCTGGTGGCTGTAAAAGATCCCATGGCACTAATTCGATCAAGAGCAGGGGAGTTATCCCCGGTGTCCTGGCCAATATTTATCCCTCAACCACATGGCTGTTTGTGGGAGCTTGCTGTGCGCAGATTGGCTGCCGTGTTAACCACATTACAACAGTGACTACGCTCCAACAGAACTTCATTCTCTGTAAAGAGCTTTGAGACGTCTGGTGGCGGTGAGAGGCTCTATATAAATGTAAGTCTTATATCAATGTAAGCCAAGAGCTGTACAGTGGGATTAGGCTGGAGAGCCCTGTGCCGGCCGGCAGGGACACGATGGGCCGAATGGCCTCCTTCTGTGATGTCACTGTCTGGGGTTCTATGACGTCACAGGTCTCACCAGCAGCCGCACTGACTGATGCGTGATTGACAGCCCAGAGTCCGCGCCTGCGCACCGGGAACCGCGCCCCGCACAGCGCCCCCTCTTGATCACTGACGGTAATAACCGCGCATGCCCAGAGGACACAGACCGCCCCTCCCCCCTACACTCGGAGCTGCGCCTGCGCGATCGGATCCTGCGGCGCGGAGTCGGGTCGGCACGGGGCCTTCCGGGGAAAGATGTCAGTGAGGTCCGTGAAAGAGCCGCGATCGGTGACGCAAAGTGAGTTTTCTCCGCTCCGATTGGGTAGAGAATCGCGCGGGGGGGAGGGGGAGAATAAAGGGAAATCCAAACCTGAGAGTCCGCACATCCGGGTCCCCGACACCATTTTTCACAGTTTGGTGGAGCGCGCTCGAGGGACACGTGACCCGCGCCCACGGCCTGATTGACGGGAGCTTCTGACCAATGGGGAGCGAGCGGGGCGGGGCTGGAGGAGCGAGACGGCGGCGGGTCCTCCAAGCAATCGGGGAGCCCGAGGGTCGGGACCTGTGCCGCTGATTGGCTGAGCCGCAACAACAACAACTTGTATTTATACAGCGCGCGGTGTGAGAGTGTTCCAGGACAAATACATTGGGCCCCGAGACACAACAATCAATGAAGGCCGGGGAGCGACAGGCCGCTCAAAGAGGCGGCTTTTAAACTGAGAAAATAGGTGCAGGAGTAGGCCATTGGGCCCTTCGAGCCTGCACCACCATTCAATAAGATCATGGCTGATCATTCCCTCAGTACCCCTTTCCTGCTTTCTCTCCATACCCTTTGATCCCTTTAGCCGTAAGGGCCATATCTCACTCCCTCTTGAATATATCCAATGAACTGGATCAACGACTCTCTGCGGCAGGGAATTCCACAGATTAACAACTCTCTGAAAGAAGTTTCTCCTCATCTCGGTCCTAAATGGCCTGCCCCTTATCCTTCGACTGTGTCCCCTGGTTCTGGACTTCCCCAACATCAGGAACATTCTTCCTGCATCTAACCTGTCCAGTCCTGTCAAAATTTTATATGTTTTCATGAGATCCCCTCTCATCCTTCTAAACTCTAGTGAATACATAAGAACATAAGAATTAGGAACAGGAGTAGGCATCTCGCCCCTCGAACCTGCTCTGCCATTCAACGAGATCATGGCTGATCTGGCCGTGGACTCAGCTCCACTTACCCGCCCGCTCCCCGTAACCCTTAATTCCCTTATTGGTTAAAAATCTATCTATCTATGATTTGAATATATTTAATGAGCTAGCCTCAACTGCTTCCCTGGGCAGAGAATTCCACAGATTCACAACCCTCTGGGAGAAGAAATTCCTTCTCAACTCGGTTTTAAATTGGCTTCCCCCGTATTTTGAGGCTGTGCCCTCTAGTTCTTGTCTACCTGGTCAGTGGAAACAACCTCTCTGCCTCTATCTTGTCTATCTCTTTCATTATTTTAAATGTTTCTGTAAGATTACCCCTCATCCTTCTGAACTCCAACGAGTAAAGACCCAGTCTACTCAATCTGTCATCATAAGGTAACCCCCTCATCTCCGGAATCAGCCTAGTGAATCGCCTCTGTATCCCCTCCAAAGCTAGTATATCCTTCCTTAAGTAAGGTGACCAAAACTGCACGCAGTACTCCAGGTGCGGCCTCACCAATACCCTGTACAGTTGCAGCAGGATCTCCCTGCTTTTGTACTCCATCCCTCTCGCAATGAAGGCCAACATTCCATTCGCCTTCCTGATTACCTGCTGCACCTGCAAACTAACTTTTTGGGAAAAATCCGGACACGCCATGGCGTACCATCTTGCCGTCCGGAGGAGGCGGGGGTCCCCGATGGAGGGCACTCTATGCGGGAGTCCTCCCACTATTCATCGGGGACTTGGCCTGGAGGGTGGTGCACGGAGCAGTACCGTGCAACAAATTTTTAAGCCGGTTCACGGACTCCCAGGCCGCCTGCAATTTCTGCGGTCTGGAGGAGTCCGTGTTCCATGTTTTTATTGAGTGCACGAGGTTGCAGCCCCTGTTCCATTATTTGAAGGGGCTGCTCCTGAAATTCTGGCTGCACTTCAGTCCCACTCTCCTGATCTTTGGGCACCCTGTGCGGAGGGGAGCGGGTAGGTCCGAGGGCCTCCTCGTAGGACTGCTCCTGGGCACGGCCAAGGGTGCCATCAGCCGGTCCAGGCAGCGGGCGGTCGAGGGGGTCGTTCAACCTGACTGCCTGCCTCTCTTCCGCTCTTACATCCGGTCCAGGGTGTCCTTGGAGATGGAGGCCTTCCGCGAGAGGTGGGCACCGGAGGGACTGGAGTGCATCATCACGCCCGGCAACCAAATTTTAATTTGATTTTACGTTTTAAAGTTTAATTTGTTTTAATTGCCGGTGCTTTTAGTGTCCCCTTTCCCTTTTATAGGGGGCACTGGGGAAAATAATGTGATTTTAGTGCCCAAAAAAGCCCCCCAAAAAAAGTTAAAAAAAGGGCCTTGTAAATGTTTGGTGTGTCATCCAGGAGGGTGGCACGGAGTAATGTTATGTTTTACAGATAAACTCCAAAAAGAGTTTCATGCACAAGGACCCCCAGGTCTCTCTGCACCGCAGCATGTTGTAATTTCTCCCCATTCAAATAATATTCCCTTTTTCAGACCCAGTCGATCCAGTCTCTCCTCATATGTCAGCCCTGCCATCCCAGGAATCAGTCTGGTGAACCTTTGCTGCACTCTCTCAATAGCAAGAATGTCCTTCCTCAGATTAGGAGATCAAAACTGAACACAATATTCCAGGTGTGGTCTTACCAAGGCCCTGTACAACTGCAGTAAGACCTCCCTGCTCCTATTCTCAAATCCCCTCGCTATGAAGGCCAGCATGCCATTTGCTTTCTTTACTGCCTGCTGTATCTGCATGCCGACCTTCAATGACTGATGTACCATGACACCCAGGTCTCGTTGCACCTCCCCTTTTATTAATCTGTCACTATTAAGGAGCATCTTGAAGGAGGAAAGAGAGGTGGAGCGGTTGAGGGAGCGAGTTCCTGAGCTTGGGGCCCAGACAACTGAAGGCATGGCCACCGATTGTGGAGCGATTATAATCAGGGATACTCAAGAGGCCAGAATTAGAGGCTATGTCAGGGTGGGCGGTGTGAGACTGAAGGAGATCACAGAGATAGGGAGGGGCGAGGCCGTGGAGGGATTTGTAAACAAGGATGAGAATTTTGAAATCGAGGCGTTGCCTAACCGGGAGCCAATGTAGGTCAGCGAGCACAGGGGTGTGGGTGATCCTTACCAACGGATCCATTACAGACACCCTCAAAGCCTCCCTGATAAAGTGCAACATCCCCACTGACACCTGGGAGTCGCTGGCCAAAGACCGCCCTAAGTGGAGGAACTGCATCCGGGAGGGCGCTGAACATATCGAGTCTCATCGCCGAGAGCATGCAGAGACCAAGCGCAGGCAGCGGAAGGAGCGTGCGGCAAACCAGTCCCACCCTCCCTTACCCTCAATGACTATCTGTCCCACCTGTGACGGGGACTGTGGTTCCTGTATTGAACTGTTCAGCCACCTAAGGACTCATTTTTAGAGTGGAAGCAAGTCTTTCTCGATTCCGAGGGACTGCCTATGATGATGATGATGATGATCCTTCAGGATCTGTCCTTTCCCAACACTCTCCAGTTGTGACAAAGGGTCGTCATCCCGGACCGTTAACTCTGTTGCTGCCCACAGATGCTGCCTGAGCTGCTGACACTTCCAACATCTTCTGTTTGTGTCGCCAGAGACACTTCCCCTTCAGCACCGCGCGCCCTGGATTGTTCGCTGATTGATTGATTTGGTGCTGCAGCCCCGCCTCCCGCCGCTGATTGGCACGGAGCAGCGCGCGCTGGGTGGGCTGGTGCCCCGCGCCACCTTGCCATTGGCTGCGGGCTGAGTGTTGCGTGCGGGCGAGTGGTTGGAGGTTTGTTGGTGGGCTCCGCTCGTGGCCTTTGAGCTCGGTGGCCCGGGTGAGGCGGGGGGGAGTTGTGTGCAGGCACGGGACCAGCCTATTGTGGGAGATTGCCCGCGGACGGACGATGTCTCGCTGCCACCGTGGAGGATGGAGGAGCGGCCCGGGCAGCGCGCCCAGCCTCCCTGCGGACTCACATACTCACGTACACGCGCGGGCAGCGAGATTTCGTCGGCGAGTCGGTGGCGGCTGCGGGGCATCTTCGGGCGGGGACGGGCCTTGGTTACTGTCGGGGGTTGCGGGGAGTTCGGCCGCCATCTTTGGGCAGCACGGGTCCATCCGCCGCGGGGAGCAGGGAGCGACAGGGCGGGGCTTCCTGACATCACAATCCTTTCCATTGTCCCATTGCAGGGCAGGGAGCATGCGTGGCGGCCATCTTACTGCAGAGAGGCCATCAGGTGCAGGATGGGGACCAGTGACATGAATACATGACAACATAAGAAATAGGAGATGAGTCGGCCATTTGGCCCCTCGAGCCTGCCACCATTAATAAGATGATGGCTGCAGCATCTGGGGTGGTTCTCCTTGGAGCAGTGAAACTCTTTCTGAGTTTATCTGTGAAACAAAAAAAACATTAAACCGTGCCACCCGCCCTGGATGACACAGCAGACATTTACAAGGCCCTTTTTTTTTCTTTTTTTTTTTGTTTTTTTTTTGGGGCGCTAAAATCACATTTTTCCAAGTGCCCCCTCTAAAAGGGGAGGGGGACACTAAAAGCACCGGCAATTAAAACAAATTAAACTTTAAAACGTAAAATCAAATTAAAATTTGGTTGCCGGGCGTGATGATGCACTCCAGTCCCTCCGGTGCCCACCTCTCGCGGAAGGCCGCGAGCGTACCGGTGGACACCGCGTGCTCCATCTCCAAGGACACCCTGGACCGGATGTAAGAGCGGAAGAGAGGCAGGCAGTCAGGTTGAACGACCCCCTCGACCGCCCGCTGCCTGGACCGGCTGATGGCACCCTTGGCCGTGCCCAGGAGCAGTCCTACGAGGAGGCCTTCGGACCTACCCGCTCCCCTCCGCACAGGGTGCCCAAAGATCAGGAGAGTGGGACTGAAGTGCAGCCAGAATTTCAGGAGCAGCCCCTTCAAATAGTGGAACAGGGGCTGCAACCTTGTGCATTCAATAAAAACATGGAACACGGACTCCTCCAGACCGCAGAAATTGCAGGCGGCCTGGGAGTCCGTGAACCGGCTTAAAAATTTATTGCACGGCACTACTCCGTGCACCACCCTCCAGGCCAAGTCCCCGATGAATAGTGGGAGGACCCCTGCGTAGAGTGCCCTCCATCGGGGACCCCCGCCTCCTCCGGATGGCAAGATGGTACGCCATGGCGTGTCCGGACGGCCGGCGAGGATGGCAAAGTTGAGGGTGTGCAGGAGCAGCCCGTACAGGAAACCCCTCCGCGCGGAACTGAAAGGCACGGAGGGGATTTCCCCGAGGCGGCTCAAGTTGTGAGGCGCCGGCCCCCGAGGGAGGTTCCGGGGTTTGGCGCCGATGAGGAACTCCGTCCGGACGGGGGTCAGTTCGGACGGGATCTCCCCCCGTGCTTGAGCCTCCTCGATGCACCTAACGGAGTCAGGGCCCAGAGCTGTTTTTAGCGACTCGATGGCATCGGCCGCGTGGCGGACGTTGGCAGAATTTAGACGCCGCGCCAGCGTGTCTGGCGCCATCCAGCCCGCTCCTCCGCCATCGAGCAGGTCCCTGACCCTGGTCACCTCACCAGCCACAGCCCTCTCTTCCGACCGCCACATAAAGCCTCGGCCGTGGAGGTACGGATTCCCGAGCAGCGGTTCCTGCAGGACGGCCGCCACTCCAGCCGGCGGAGAGCTGCGCTTGGTGGAGACTTTGTTCCAGACCCTGATGAGTTCCCTGTAAAAGACAGGCAGCTCCCGGAGGGCGGTCCTGGCACCCCCCAAGTTCACAAACAGGAGCTGCGTGTCATAATTGAGGTCGAGCTGCTGGCGGAAGAAATACCTCGCCAGAGCACACCACCTAGGAGGGGGCTCGACGTAAAGGTATCTCTGCAGGGTCTGAAGACGGAAAGTCGCGAGCTGGGCGCTGACGCACACCAACGACTGACCGCCCTCCTCAAGCGGGAGACTCAAGACCGCGGCAGAGACCCAGTGCTTCCTGTTGTTCCAGAAGAAGTCCACCAGCTTCTTCTGTATCTTGGCGACAAACGCAGGGGGAGGGGTCAAAGTGACCAGCCGGTACCACAGCATTGCGGCCACCAGCTGGTTTATGACTAGCGCTCGACCCCTGTAAGACAGCACTCGGAGCAGTCCTGTCCAGCGCCCTAGGCGAGCGGCGACCTTGGCCTCCAGCTCCTGCCAGTTCGCCGGCCAGGCTCCCTCGTCGGGGCTAAGGTAGACTCCCAGATAGAGGAGATGGGTCGTGCTCCAGGCAAAAGGCCTGAGCTCCTTCCTTGGAGCAGTGAAACTCTTTTGAGTTTACCTGCAAAACATAAAACATTAAGACCATGCCACCCGACCTGGGTGACACAGCAGACATTTTCAAGGCCCCTTTTTTTTTAAATTATTTTATTTTATTTTTTTGGGGCGCTAAAATCAAATTTTCCCAGTGCCCCCTATAAAAGGGGAGGGGGACACTAAAAGCACCGGCAATGAAAACAAATTAAACTTTAAAACGTAAAATCAAATTAAAATTTGGTTGCCGGGCGTGATGATGCACTCCAGTCCCTCCGGTGCCCACCTCTCGCGGAAGGCCGCGAGCGTACCGGTGGACACCGCGTGCTCCATCTCCAAGGACACCCTGGACCGGATGTAAGAGCGGAAGAGAGGCAGGCAGTCAGGTTGAACGACCCCCTCGACCGCCCGCTGCCTGGACCGGCTGATGGCACCCTTGGCCGTGCCCAGGAGCAGTCCTACGAGGAGGCCTTCGGACCTACCCGCTCCCCTCCGCACAGGGTGCCCAAAGATCAGGAGAGTGGGACTGAAGTGCAGCCAGAATTTCAGGAGCAGCCCCTTCAAATAGTGGAACAGGGGCTGCAACCTTGTGCACTCCATAAAAACATGGAACACGGACTCCTCCAGACCGCAGAAATTGCAGGCGGCCTGGGAGTCCGTGAACCGGCTTAAAAATTTATTGCACGGCACTGCTCCGTGCACCACCCTCCAGGCCAAGTCCCCGATGAATAGTGGGAGGACCCCTGCGTAGAGTGCCCTCCATCGGGGACCCCCGCCTCCTCCGGACGGCAAGATGGTACGCCATGGCGTGTCCGGACGGCCGGCGAGGATGGCAAAGTTGAGGGTGTGCAGGAGCAGCCCGTACAGGAAACCCCTCCGCGCGGAACTGAAAGGCACGGAGGGGATTTCCCCGAGGCGGCTCAAGTTGTGAGGCGCCGGTCCCCGAGGGAGGTTCCGGGGTTTGGCGCCGATGAGGAATTCCGTCCGGACGGGGGTCAGTTCGGACGGGATCTCCCCACGTGCTTGAGCCTCCTCGATACACCTAACGGAGTCAGGGCCCAGAGCTGTTTTTAGCGACTCGATGGCATCGGCCGCGTGGCGGACGTTGGCAGAATTTAGGCGCCGCGCCAGCGTGTCTGGCGCCATCCAGCCCGCTCCTCCGCCATCGAGCAGGTCCCTGACCCTGGTCACCTCACCAGCCACAGCCCTCTCTTCCGACCGCCACATAAAGCCTCGGCCGTGGAGGTACGGATTCCCGAGCAGCGGTTCCTGCAGGACGGCCGCCACTCCAGCCGGCGGAGAGCTGCGCTTGGTGGAGACTTTGTTCCAGACCCTGATGAGTTCCCTGTAAAAGACAGGCAGCTCCCGGAGGGCGGTCCTGGCACCCCCCAAGTTCACAAACAGGAGCTGCGTGTCATAATTGAGGTCGCGCTGCTGGCGGAAGAAATACCTCGCCAGAGCGCACCACCTAGGAGGGGGCTCGACGTAAAGGTATCTCTGCAGGGTCTGAAGACGGAAAGTCGCGAGCTGGGCGCTGACGCACACCAGCGACTGACCGCCCTCCTCAAGCGGGAGACTCAAGACCGCGGCAGAGACCCAGTGCTTCCTGTTGTTCCAGAAGAAGTCCACCAGCTTCTTCTGTATCTTGGCGACAAACGCAGGGGGAGGGGTCAAAGTGACCAGCCGGTACCACAGCATTGCGGCCACCAGCTGGTTTATGACTAGCGCTCGACCCCTGTAGGACAGCACTCGGAGCAGTCCTGTCCAGCGCCCTAGGCGAGCGGCGACCTTGGCCTCCAGCTCCTGCCAGTTCGCCGGCCAGGCTCCCTCGTCGGGGCTAAGGTAGACTCCCAGATAGAGGAGATGGGTCGTGCTCCAGGCAAAAGGCCTGAGCTCCTTCCTTGGAGCAGTGAAGGTGCAGGGCAGGTTTAACAGGTGCTCACAATCAGGAAGGCTTTCGATTGAGTCAGGGAACAGAGTGGTTCTGCTCACACAATCAGAGAATGGTTACAGCACCGAAGGCCATTCGGCCCGTCGAGCCCTTGCCGGCTCCCAGCGAGTCCCACTGCCCCGCCCTTTCCCCCAGCCCTGCAAATGTTTTCTTTCAGATACTTATCCACCTCGCTTTTGAAAGCTGTGATTGAGTCTGCCTCCCCCTCCCTTTCAGGCCGTGCATTCCAGATCCTAACCACTCGCTGTGTAAAATAGATTTTTCTCACGTCGCCTTTGGTTCTTTTGCCAATCACCTTAAATCCGTCTCCTCTGGTTCTCGACCCTTCCGCCAATGGGAACAGTATCTCTCTATCTACTCTGTCCGGACCCCTCATGATTTTGAACTCTATCAATTCTCCTCTCAACCTTCTCTGCTCCAAGGAGAACAACTCCAGCTTCTCCAGTCTACCCACGTAACTGAAGTCCCTCATCTCGTGAATCATCCTTGTAAATCTTTTCTGCACCCTCTCTAAGGCATCACATTCTAATGTGCAGTGCCCAGAATTGAACACAATGCTCCAGTTCAGGTCGAACCAGTGTTTTACAAAGGTTCATCATAACCTCCTTGCTTTTGTACTCGATGATGCCCAGGATCCTGTAAGTTTTTTAACTGTTTTCCCAACCTGTCCTGCCACCTTCAGCGATTTGTGCACATGTTCCCGCAGGTCTCACTGTTCATGCACTCCCTTTTGGATTGTACCCTTTAGTTTATATTGCCCCTCCTCGTTCATTTAATCATGCTTCTCTAATTTTATTTCTTAACTTAGATTCACGGCCTCAATTTATTTCTTCCTTCGAACCTCTCAACTTCATCTGGCAGCGTAATGTTGGCGAGTGGTGATTGATTACCCTGGGAACCAATAGGAAGAGAGCTCAGAGGCCGGAGGGCCAAGGGAGCAGCGTGTTCTGCAACCAATCGCGGTGCTTGAGGGGTGGATCCTGAGTCGGCCTGTCAGGTGAGTCAGTGTGAACCCATTGAACAATTTTTTTTTAAGTTAAATCGAGATTTCTTTTGTCAACAAAACAGTTTAACATTTGTCAGTATTTTATTTCTATGGAGTTCCTATTATGAGTTTCAGACACTTCAGTGCCAAGTGGGCCAGGTGTTTAAAGGTCATTCATTTCCCTCTTTCCATGTCGCTGTTAGTTAAAGGGACAGAGATTGATTTTCCTCTCATAGAAACATAGAAAATCGGTGCAGGAGTAGGGCATTCGACCCTTCGATAAGATCATGGCTGATCATTCCCTCAGTACCCCTTTCCTGCTTTCTCTCCATACCCCTTGATCCCTTCAGCCGTAAGGGCCCAAACCTAACTCCCTTTTGAATATATCCAATGAACTGGCATCAACAACTCTCTGCGGCAGGGAATTCCACAGGTTAACAACTCTCTGAGTGAAGAAGTTTCTCATCATCTCAGTCCTAAATGGCCTACCCCTTATCCTAAGACTGTGTCCTCTGGTTCTGGACTTCCCCAACATCGGGAACATTCTACCCGCATCTAACTTGTCACGTCCCATCAGAATCTTTTTTGTTTCTATAAGATCCCCTCTCATCCTTCTAAACTCCAATGTATAAAGGCCCAGTTGATCCAGTCTCTCCTCATATGTCAGTCCTGCCATCCCGGGAATCAGTCTGGTGAACCTTCGCTGCACTCCCTCAATAGCAAGAACGTCCTTCCTCAGATTAGGAGACCAAAATTGAATACAATATTCTAGGTGAGGCCTCACCAACTGCAATAAGACCTCCCTGCTCCTATACTCAAATCCCCTATGAAGGCCAACATACCATTTGCCTTCTTTACTGCCAACTTTCAATGACTTATGAACCATGACACCCAGGTCTTGTTGCACCTCCTAATCTGCCACTCATTCAGATAATATTCTGTCTTCGCGTTTTTGCTCCCAAAGTGGATAACCTCACATTTATCCACATTATACTGCATCTGCCATGCATTTGCCCACTCACCTAACCTGTCTAATTCACCCTGCAGCCTCTTAGCGTCCCCCTCACAGCTCACACCGCCACCCAGTTTAGTGACATCTGCAAACTTGGAGATATTATACTCAATTCCTTCATCCAAATCATTGATATATATTGTAAAGAGCTGGGGTCCCAGCACTGAGCCCTGTGGAACTCCACTAGTCACTGCCTGCCATTCTGAAAAAGACCCGTTTATCCCGACTCTCTGCTTCCTGTCTGACAACTAATTCTCTATCCACGTCAGTATATTACCCCCAATACCATGTGCTTTGATTTTGCACACCAATCTCTTGTGTGGGACCTTGTCAAAAGCCTTTTGTAAGTCCAAATATACCACATCCACTGGTTCTCCCTTGTCCACTCTACTAGTTACATCCTCAAAAAATTCCAGAAGATTTGTCAAGCATGATTTCCTCTTCATAAATCCATGCTGACTTGGACCGACCCTGTCATGCTTTCCAAATGCGCTGCTATTTCATCCTTAATAATTGATTCCAACATTTTCCCCACCACTGATGTCAGGCTAACCGGTCTATAATTACCCGCTTTCTCTCGCCCTCCTTTTTTAAAAAGTGGTGTTAGATTAGCGACCCTCCAGTCCATAGGAACTGATCCAGAGTCGATAGACTGTTGGAAAATGATCACCAATGCGTCCACTATTTCGAGGGCCACTTCCTTAAGTACTCTGGGATGCAGACTATCAGGCCCCGGGGATTTATCGGCCTTCAATCCCATCAATTTCCCTAACATAATAAGGATATCCTTCAGTTCCTCGTTCTCACTAGACCCTCGGTCCCCGAGTATTTTCGGAAGGTTATTTGTGTCTTCCTTCATGAAGACAGAACCAAAGTATTTGTTAAATTGGTCTGCCATTTCTTTGTTCCCCATTATAAATTCACCTGAATCCGACTGCAAGGGAACTACATTTGTCTTCACTAATCTTTTTCTCTTTACATATCTATTGAAGCTTTTGCAGTCAGTTTTTATGTTCCCGACAAGCTTCTTCTCGTACTCTATTTTCCCCCACTTAATGAAACCCTTTGTCTTCCTCTGCTGAATTCTAAATTTCTCCCAGTCCTCAGGTTTGTTCCTTTTTCTGGCCAATTTATGTGCCTCTCCCTTGGATTTAACACTATCGTTAATTTCCCTTGTTAGCCACGGTTGAGCCACCTTCCCCGTTTTATTTTTACTCCAGACAGGGATGTACAATTGACCCATTATGCATTCGTAGTAGTTAAAGTAACATCCCCCTGTTGGTAGTGAGTCACGTTCTCTGCTGGGCGAGACGGCTGGTAGCATCAGTCTTTAAAATTCTCATCCATTTGTTCAAATCCCTCAAGCCTCATCCCTCCCTATCTCTGTAACCTCCTCCAGCCCACCAACCCTCTTAATAGTTTGTTTTCTTTGGAACAGAGGAGGCTGAGGGGAGACCTTAATGAGGTGTATAAAATTATGAGGGGCCTAGATAGAGTGGATAGGAAGGACCCATTTCCCTTCACAGAGGGGTCAGCGACCAGGAGAACTTTTTAGCCAGTCCCTAGCAAGCCCAACAAGAGAGGGGGAAGTTCTGGACTTAGTATTAGTGACTGAAGCTGGGCAGATGGAAGGGCTATCAGTGGGACAGCTTTTTTGGTGCTTTAATTCAGTTAGGTTTAGGATAATTGTGGAAAAGGACAAAGATAGACCAGGAATAAAAGTTCTCAATTAGTGAAAAGCCAATTTTACTAAACTGAGATGTGATTTAGCCAAAGTGGACTGGAAACAGCTACTTGAAATGGTGAGAGATTGGGAAATGTTGGTGTTCAGGGGGACCTTGGTGTCCTTGTACACGAATCACAAAATTAATATTCAGGCACAGCAAGTAATTAAGAAAGCAAATGGTATGTTGGTCTTTATTACAAGAGGATTTGAGTATAAGAGTAAAGATGTCTTACTGCAATTATATAGGGCCCTGGTGAGACTGCAGCTGAGTATTGTGCACAGTTTTGGCTGCTTACCGAAGGAAGGATATACTTGCCATTGAGGATGCCAAGGAAGGTTCACCAGACTGATGGAGGATTGTCCAATGAGGAGAGATTGAGTAGACTAGTCCTATATTCTTTAGCGTTTCGAAGAATGAGAGGTGATCTCATTGAAACATTGAAAAATTCTTACAGGGCTTGACAGTGTAGATGCAGGGAGGATGTTTCCTCTGGCTGGAGAGTCTAGAACCAGGGGTCCCAGTCTCAGAATAAGGATTTGGCCATTTAGGACTGAGATGAGGGGAAACATCTTCACTCAGAGGGTGGTAAATCTTTGGAATTCTCTACCCCAGAGGGCTGTGGAAGCTCTGTCTTTGAGAATATTCAAAACAGAGATCGATAGATTTTTGGATATAAAGGGAACCAAGGGATATGGGAATAGTGCAGGAAAGTGGAGTTGAGGTAGAAGATCAGCCGTGATCTCATTGAATGGCGGAGCAGGCTCGAGGGGCCGAATGGCATACTCCTGCTCCTAATTCTTATGTTCTTATGTTGAAGCTAAATCAGTCTCAGAGCAGTGGGAGGTTTTCAAGGAGGAGATAATGAGGGTTCAGAGGAAGTATGTTACCTTAAAGAAAAAGGGTGGGACTAATAAATCTAGAGCCCTCTGGATGTCAACATAAGAAATAGGAGCAGGAGTCGGCCATAAGGTCCCTCGAGCCTGCTCCACCATTCAATAAGATCATGGCTGATCATCGACCTCAACTCCATTTTCCCGCCTGATCTCCATATCCCTTGATTCACAGAGAGACCAAAAATCTATCTATCTCAGCCTTGAATAGACTGAGCATCCACAGCCCTCTGGGGAAGAGAATTCCAAAGGTTCACAACCCTCTGAGTGAGCCAACCCCTTATCCTGAGACAGTGCCCCCTAGTTCTAGACATTCTCGCCAGGGGAATCAACCTCTCAGCATCTAACCTGTCAGTCCCCTTTAGAACCTTGTATGTTTCAATGAGATCACCTCTCATTATTCTAAACTCCAGAGAGTACAGGCCCATTCTACACCATCTCTCATCATAAGACAGCCCACTCATCCCAGGAATCAATCTTGTGAACCTTTGTTCACCGTCTCCGAGGCAAGTGTTTCCTTCCTTAGATAAGGAGACCAAAACTGTGCCCAGTACTCCAGGTGTGGTCTCACCAAGGCCCTGTACAATTGTAGCAAGACTTCCTTACTCTTATACTCCAACCCCTTGCAATAAAGGACAACATACCATTTGCCTTCCTTATTGCTTGCGTACCTGCACGCTCACTTCCTGTGTTTCTTGCACGAGGGCAGCCAAATCTCTCAACACCAACATTAAAAAGTTTCTCACCATTTAAAAGATATTCTGTTTTTCTATTGTTCCTACCAAAGTGAATAACCTCACATTTCCCTACATTATACTCCATCTGCCACCTTACTGCCCACTCACATTGTTTATCGATATATCTTGCAGACTCTTGTGTTCTCACAGCTTACTGTCCCACCTAGTTTTGTATCATCAGCAAAGTTGGATACATTACACTTGGTCAATTCATCTTGGTTATTAATCATAAAATCATCAAAATTTATAGCATGGAAGGAGGCCATTTCAGCCCACTGTGTCCGTGCCGGCCGACAAAGAGCTATCCAGCCTAATCCCACTCTCCAGCTCTTGGTCCGTAGCCCAGTAGGTGACGACACTTTAAGTGCACATCCAAGTATTTTTTTAATGTGGTGTGTGTTTCTGCCTCTACCATCCTTCAGGCAGTGAGTTCCAGACCACCGCCATCCTGTGGGTAAAGAAATGTCCCTTTGTATCTCCTCTAAACCAATTACTTTAAATGTATGCCCCCTGGTTGTTGGCCCTTTGGTCGTTGACGCCTCTGCCAAAGCAAACAGGCCCTTCCTATTCACTCTATCCAGGCCCCTCATAATTTTATACACTTCAAGCAGGTCTCCCCTCAGCCTCCTCTGTTCCAAAGAAAACAGACCCAGCATCTCCAATCTTTCCTCATAGCCAAAATTCTCCAGTCCAGGCAACATTCTTGTAAATCTCCTCTGTACCCTTTCCAGTACAATCACATCTTTCCTGTAATGTGGTGACCAGAACTGCACACAGTATTCAAGCTGCGGCCTAACCAGTTCAAGCATAACCTCTTAGCTCTTGTATTCCATGCCTCGACTAATAAAGGCAAGTATTCCGTATGCCTTCTAAACCACCTTATCTACCTGGCCTGCCACCTTCCGGGATCTGTGGACCTGCACTCGAAGGTCCCTCTGTTCCTCTACAATTCTCAGTGTCATACCATTTAATGTGTATTCCCTTGCCTTGTTAGACCTCCCCAAATGCATTACCTCACACTTATCCAGATTAAATTCCATTTGCCACTGTTCTGCCTCCCTGACCAGTACATTGATATCTTCCTGCAGTCTGCAGCTTTCTTCTTAATTCTAAACCACACAGCCTATTTTAGTGTCACCTGCAAACTTCTTAATCATACCCCCAACATTCAAGTCCAAGTCATTGATATATACCAAAAAAAAACAAGGGACCCAGCACTGAGCCCTGCGGAACCCCACTGGATACAGCCTTCCAGTCACAAAAACACCCATCAACCATTACCCTTTGCTTCCTGCCTCTGAGCCAATTTTGGATCCAACTTGCCACTTTGCCCTGGATCCCATGGGCTTTTACTTTCGTGACCGGTCTGCCATGTGGGACCTTATCAAAAGCTTTGCTAAAATCCATATACACTACATCATACGCACTACCCTCATCGACCCTCCTTGTTACCTCCTCTCAAAATTCAATCAAGTTAGTCAGACACAACCTTCCCTTAACAAATCCATGCTGACTGTCCTTGATTAATCTATATCTTTCCAAATGAAGATTTATCCTATCCCTCAGGATTTTTCCCAATAAATTTCCCACCACTGAGGTTCCGGAGTGATGTCAGGAAGCACTTCCTCACACAAATGGCGAGAATCTGTTTCTCTTGGCTCGAGAGTCTAGAACTAAGGGTTATAGTCTCAGGATACGGGGTCGGCCAGTTAGGACTGAGCTGATGAGAAATTTCTGCACTCAGAGGGTCATCAATCTTTAGAATTCTCTACCCCAGAGGACTGTGGATGCTGAGACATTGAGTATATTCAGGGCTGAGATAGAATGCTGTTTGTACACTAAAGGAATCATGGAATACGGGGATAGTGCGGGAAAGTGGAGCTGAAGTACAAGATCATCCTGGATCTTATTGAATGGTGCAGCAGTCTCGAGGGGCCGTATGGCCTACTCCTGCTCCTATTTCTAATGTTCTTAAAAGTGTTGTGGAAATCCAGAACTCTGTTCACCATAAAACTGAGGCTGGGGGCCAATTGAAAATTCCAAAACAGTGATTGATAAATTCTTCTTAGGCAAGAGTATTAAGGGCGATGGAACCAAGGCAGGTATATGGAGTTAAGATACAGATCAGCCACAATCTAATTGAATGGCGGAACTATGACTCAGTCACACTGGGTGCAAGAGATTCCGTAACCCCTCACCAACAGTTCTTGACTTCAGGAACAAAATACTCTCGGCACAGGGTTTTGGCTCAACCTTAAACTTGTACGTTTATTGAACTTGCGTTATTCCCCAGTACACAACCTCCCTGAGATTTAACCGGAATAACACAGAACCCACAATACAAAACCCCGACACGAGGTTACCTGAAACCTAACATGAAATATCACACTTTAAAACCCTTCCGCGATCAGACTGAGATTACAAAACTACTCGGACGATTTCCCCTACAGTCTGACTGAAACTTATAATCACCCACACAGCTGGTTGTTCCGGTGTCGATTGTAGGCCGGGACCTTTAATTTGATTTTATTTATTTTACAGTTTAATTTGTTTTAATTGCCGGTTTTAGTGTCCCCCTCCCCTTTTATAGGGGGCACTTGTAAATTATATGATTTTAATGCCCAAAAAAAATCACAAAAGGAAAAAAACACAAAAAAAAACCAAAAAAAGAGGGCAGGTATAAGTGTCTGGAGTGTCCCCCAGATCGGGGGGCACTTGATTTAATGTTTATTTTGTCTCCCCTAAAAGAGTTGTAGGCCGGGACCAGGTGACCACCCTGCATCCTCCTTCACTGCACTGCCCTCGCTCCGAAGTGGTCCTCTTTTTATGGGGCTTCACAATCACAGCATCAAACATATTTCCTGCTGTTCCCCTGGCGACTCTTCCGATGGTTAATTACCTCTGGATCATCAGTGTATTCCACCCCCTGGCCCAGACAGGGACATGATCAGCTCTCCTGCTGTGTCGTACAATGCAAACCTTCCTTGGGAACTGGCTCCACAGTTGAGGAATGTGTGAATGTCCCTCTTCCTTCTTGACGGGGACCAGGGACCATTGAAGGTGTGCATGGCCGGCGTCTGGTGCTATTGCCTGTGTTGATTCGATCGATGGCAGGTATCCTGTATCATTGTCTCTGATGATGTCCTTCCAGTCTCTCAATGAGTCATCATTTCGCTGCAATGTTTGAATGAAGCCCTTACTGTATAGCCCACCCTCTGGGTGTTTGTACTGAGGTTTGTTTTTTATAACCAGTCCCACCGTCCGTGGGTTTTATATTTTATTCTACAGCCCATTTTACAGTTGGGGTGGGGATGGTGGGGGACAGATCCTACATGCCTTTACCCACTGAGCCATTGGGAGGAGTGTCCAGTGACCCTGCTGGAAAATGCATGTGTGAGGCCTCAGGTGAGGATGTAAATTCCTGGATTCTTTTACCTCAATCTGGTTCAGTAAAATTACTGAGTCGAATACCTCTTGTGCTTTGAACAAAGCAGTCTTTATTACCGGCCAGTAAGACCTATCAGACAGAAGATATACTCTCTGGATAGAGCGTACACACTCCCTACGGATAGGTGAAGTTACATCGTAAAGCGTTAACAGTTATACAGTTTTGAAATCAGATAACAAAATACAAATGGATTGACAGTCTAACTCAGCCACTCATTAGTCAATCTATATGAGATGTTCTTCTTGAAAGCTCAAGTATTGCCTCTAAATGTTTCAATCTAATGGTGTGACTATTAGATGTCATTGGCAGGAGTAGTGACTTGAAACCTTGAGACAGACTGTGAGCTATGCTGATGTTGCACTATTTGCAATCTGACATTCTCCCAGCTATTCTTCCATGGCTTACACATTTTCATATATCCCGTTTACTTTACTGTCCTTAATTCCATATATTCCGTTCAGATATCCACATTGACACTGAAATATCCTGTCGACACTCACTGTCGAGGTTCACACATGGAGTTTGGGCACATAGGTCACATAGTGGCGAGAAACTGGTGAGTGTAGTACTGAACCCAGCCGAGTCAGCACTTCAGGGGAGGAGAAGGAGGGGAACCAGTGAGTGTAGAACTGAACCCAGCCAGAGTCAGCACCTTCAGGGGAGGAGAGGAACCAGTGAGTGTAGAACTGAACCCAGCCAGAGTCAGCACCTTCAGGGGAGGAGAGGGAGGGGAACCAGTGAGTGGAGAACTGAACCCAGCCAGAGTCAGTACCTTCAGGGGAGGGGAACCAGTGAGTGTAGAACTGAACCCAGCCAGAGTCAGCACCTTCAGGGGAAGAGAGGGAGGGGAACCAGTGAGTGGAGAACTGAACCCAGCATAGGATATTAAGGGAATCAAGGGATATGGGGATAATGCAGGAAAGTGGAGTTGAGGTAGAAAATCAGCCATGATCTTATTGAATGGCGGATCAGGCTCGAGGGGCTGAATGACCTACTCCTGCTCCTAGTTCTTATGTATGTTCTTGTGTTCATTCACGACTGGATGTGGCAGGACTGCAGAGCTTTGATCTGATACATTGATTATGGGATTGCTTAGCTCTGTTTATACCATGCTGCTTCCACTGCTTAGTATGCATGTAGTCCTGTGTTGCAGCTTCCCCAGGCTGGTACCTCATTTCTCGGTACACCTGGTGCTGCTCTTGGCATGCTCTTCTGCACTCCTAATTGAGCCAGGTTTGATGGTAATGTTAGAGTGAGGGATATGCCGGGCCATGAGGTTACAGATTGTGGTGGATACAATTCTGCTGCTGCTGATGGCCCACAGCACCTTATGGATGCCCAGTTTTGAGCTGCTAGATCTGTTCTGAATCTTTCCCGTTTAGCACGGTGACAGTGTCACACAACACATTTGAGAGTGTCTTCGGTGTAACTTTGTCTCCACAATGACTGTGTGCGGTGGTCACTGCTACCAATGCTGTCATAGACAGATGTATCTCCATGTGGGACAGACTCGATATACCAGATGGTCTTTACCTGTCCGTCATTGTTGGTATCTGAGACAGGTAGATTGGTGAGGACGAGGTCAAGTAGGTTTTTTCCTCGTGTTGGTTCTCTCACCATCTGCTGCAGGCCCAGTCTGGCAGATATGTCCTTCAGGACTCGGCCAGCTCAGTCAGTAGTGGTACTACCGAGCCACTCTTGGTGATGGTCATTGAAGTTCCCCACCCAGAGTACATTCTGTGCCCTTGCTACCCTCAGTGCTTCTTCCAAGCTTAAACCAGTGAGAGTAATAGAGTAGATTAGATTATAATGTGAGATGTTTATACCTGTAATTGTGAAACTATAAGAATTAACAGCAGGCAGGTAGTTTAGGAATAATGAGAAAATTACTAAAGAAAAGTAACTGCTGGGAACCAGGGAAAGTGACCTTGTAAATCACAGATTAGAGAAGTTCCAGCTGTCTTTTCCTCACTTCCTGCCCAAACCCAGCAGAGAAGACAAAGAAGAGTCCGGTGCCAGAGGTGGATCAGTGCAGGGTATAAAAGTGAGGGGAGACTGATGTAAGGGGGCAGTCGGGACTGGAGACACCGGAGATCAAGCTCGGGGCGCCCGAGGTTCCATCCAGCGGGCTGACCTGGTGTCAGTTACTGTGGACACATGGGACTTGCATGTTTACTCTGATTGGTGGATCAGTATAAGGTACGGCAGTCGACTGAGAAACTGCTCATCTTATATTTCTTATTAAGGTATTAAAGTTGCTGACACTGGACTCTTGAACCTGCTAATTAATAAGACAAAGCATTAGCTAGAATCTTACACCCCAAAATCTCTCTACCCCTCCACTCCCTGTAAAATTTTACCATTTAATGTACATTTCTCCCTTTTTCTTCCTCCCAAAATGTATCGCATCAGATTTCTCTGCACTAGATTTCATCTGACATCTACCTGTTTCATTTACAAACCTGTGCATTCAGACTGAACTCACTTACAGTCCTCTTCACAGTTCCCCACACTCCCCATTTTTGGCGTTCCCTGGAGATTTTGATCGTTGCCCCATATACCCAAGCCCAGATCATTTCTCTATATTGAGCAGAGCAATGATCCCAACACTGACCCTGGGGACACCACTGTTTACATCCCTCCAGTCTGAAGAACATCCATTAACCGCTACTCTCTGTTTTCTGTCCTTTACCCAACTTCCTCTCCACGCTGCCCCTCTCCCTTTAACACTGTGAGCCTTAATTTGATCAACAAGCCTCCTGTTCGGCACCTTATCAAACACCTTTTGACAATCCATCTCCACAACATCCCCTGCATTTCCTTTCTCACTGCACTGTGTTACTTCCTGAAATAATCCCTGCTGTCTGTCCTGAATGAATCCATTTCACTACCAAACGTTGCAATGTTTGCTCCACCCCACAGGGTTCCATCTGTTTAAAGCCACAACACAAAGGTCGAGTTTCCTCCTGGAGTTTCGAGAAATCAGCTTCAACAATGAGGCAGAGTTTCAGCCAATGAGGGAGATCTGGGTGCAGCCCCGCCCACTGGCTGCCACAAGCCCTGCCCCCTCACACTTTGATTGGTTGGAGGACCAACCTCCTGCTCGGTCCTCCAGCCCCACCCACACTCCTCCTATTGGTCCGGAGCTGTTGTCAATCAGCCGGGCCGGATTAATGCTCAGTCTGAGGGTCCAGAGCTACATTTAGAAAATAAACATTAATTGAACCCGTCAGTTACAACATTCAATTAATTGAAATTATTAGAAATCGCCGGATAAAATATCTTCTGGAGTTTACTAAATGGGGGGCGAGTCTCCACTGAGGGTTTGTTACAGTTTTAGTCTCCAAATCCAATCCAAACGGCCTGATTTTGGTCAGCTTCTATATTGTACATACTGCAGGTCTGATCACCGATTTTTAAAATAATTTATTAATATTATTTATTGTCCCTCTGGCCCCAATCTCGATGTGATGACAAAATAAAATTCAGTTCCCCCAATTTGGACTTTCAATTATTAGAAAAAAATTCTGAGGGACAGGATAAATCTTCATTCAGAAAGACCCGGATTGATCAGGGACAGTCAGCACGGATTGGTTAATGGAAGGTCGTGTCTGACTAACCTGATTGAATTTTTTGAGGAGGTCGCATGGAGGGTCGATGACGGTGTTGTGTTTGATTTCGTGTCTGTGGATTTTAGCAAAGCTTTTGATAAGATCCCACATGGCAGACTGGTCATGAAAGTAACAGCCCACGGGATCCAGGGCAAAGTGACAACTTGGATCCAAAATTGGCTGAGGTAGGAAGCAAAGGTTAATGGTCAATGGGTGTTTGTGACTGGAAGGCTGTTTCCAGTGGGGTTCCACAGGGCTCAGTACTAGATCCCTTGCTTTTTCTGGTATACATCAATGATTTAGACTTGAATGTAGGGGGTATGACTACGAAGTTTGCAGATGATACGAAAATTGGCCGTGTGGTTAATAATGTAGAAGAAAGCTGTAGACTGCAGGAAGGTATCAATGGACCTATCAGGTGACAGAACAGGGGCAAATGGAAATCAATCCACAGAAGTGTGAGGTAATGCATCTGGTGAGGGACAACAAGGAAAGGGAATACACAATAGATGGTAGGACACTGAGAAGTGTAGAGGAACAGAGGGATCTTGGAGTGTACGTCCACAAATCCCTGAAGGTAGCAGGACAGGTAGATAAAGTGGTTAAGAACACATACGGATACTAGACTTTATTAACCAAGGCATAAAATACAAGAGCAGGGAGGTTATGCTTGAACTGTATAAAACACTAGTTAGGCCACAGCTAGAATACTGCGTGCAATTCTGGTCACCACATCACAGGAAAGAGAGGGTACAGAAGAGATTTACGAGGATGGACTGGAGAATTTTAGCTGTGTGGAAAGATTGGCCAGGCTGCCGTTGTTTTCTTTGGAACAGAGGAGGCTGAGAGGAGACCATATTGAGGTTTATAAAATTATGAGGGGCCTAGATAGAGTGGATAGGAGAGACCTATTCCCCTTAGCAGAGGGTCAATAACTAGGGTCTTTGATTTAAAGTAATTGGTAGGAACATAGAAATCCACAGCGCAGAAGGAGGCCATTTTGGCCCATCGTATCCGCGCCGACCGACAAAGAGCCACACGGCCCTCGGTCAGCAGCCCTGAAGGTTACATATAAACCAATGAACAATGGCGGAAAGGTAAAGAGCACCCGGGCCAACCAGTCCACCCGACACAACTGCGACATCCCTTGCACCGAAACATTCTACACTCCACCCCAACCGGAGCCATGTGATCTCCTGGGAGAGGCAAAAACCAGATTAAAAACCCAGGCCAATTGGGGAAAAGAAAATCTGGGAAAATTCCTCTCTGACCCATCCGGGCGATCGAAACTAGTCCAGATCACCCTGGCTGTATTCGATTCCCTGCAGTACTTACCATCGTATTTTGCACCAGCCAACATGAGGTTATCCAGTCTAATCCCAATTACCAGCTCTAGGTCTGCAACCCTGCAGATTACAGCACTTCAAGTGCCCATCCAAGCACCTTTTAAATGTGGTGAAGGTTTCTGCATCCACCACCCTTCCAGGCAGTGAGTTCCAGGGCCCCACAACCCTCTGCGTGAAGCCTCCCCTTAAATCCCCTCTGAGCCTTCTACCAACCTCGTAATTGACCCCTCCACCAAGGGAAATAGGCCCTTGCTATCTACTGTATCCAGGCCCCTCAAAATGTTGTCACCTCAATGACATCTCCTCTGTTCCAATGAGAACAAACCCAGCCTATCCAATCTATCCTCACAGTTTGCAGTAAGTCTCCTCTGCACTCTCTCTACTGCAATGACATCCTTCCTATAATACAGCAACCAGAACTCCAGCTGTGGCCTAACCTGAGTATTATACAATTTAAACATAACCTCCCTGCTCTTGTATTCTGTGCTTCGGCCAATAAAGACAAGCATTCCGTATGCCTTCTGAACCACCTTATCCACCTGGCCTGCTACTTTCAGGGATCTGTGGACAAGCACTCCAAGGTCCCTTTGATCCTCTAGCGCTTAATATGTATACCTTTTCCTTATTAGCCCTCCCAAAGTGCATTACCTCACACTTCTCCGAATGTAATTACATTTGCCACTGCTCTGCCCACCTGACCAGTGGATTGATATTCTCTGACAGTCCATGACTTTCCTCTTCATTATCAACCATACAGCAAATTTTAATATCATCTGCAAACGTCGTAATCATACTCCCTGTATTCAAATCTAGATCATTGATGTATACCACAAAAAGCAAGGGACCCAGTCCTGAGCCCTGAGGAACCCCACTAGAAACATCCTTCCAGTCATAAAAACATCCATCAACCATTACCCCTTGCTTCCTACCTCTAAGCCAATTTTGGATCCAACTTGCCACTTTGCTCTGGATCCCACGGGCTTTAAACTTCGTGACCAGTTTACCATGTGGGACCTTATCAAAAGCTTTGCTAAAATCCATATACACTACATTATATGCCCTACCCTCATCAACCCCGCTGGTTACCTCCTCCAAAAATTCAATCAGGTTAGTCAATCACGATCTTCCCTCAACACATCCGTGTTGACTGTCCCTAATTAATTCTTGCCTTTCCAAATGTAGATTTATCCTGTCTTACAGGATTTTTTCCAATAATTTTCCACCACTGAGGTTAGGCTGACAGGCCTGTAATTACTCGGCCTAGCCCTTTCTCCCTTCTTAAACAAAGGTACCACATTAGCAGTCCTCCAGTCCTCCGGCACCATGCCCAAATCCAAATAGGATTGGAAAATGATGGTCCAAGGATCTGCTATTTCCTCTTTTACTTTGCTCAACAGCCTGGGATGCATTTGATCTAGACCTGGGGACTTATCTACTTTCAAAGCTGCTAAACCCCTTAATACCGCCTCTCTCACTGTTTATTTCATCCAGAATTTCACACTCCTTGATAGCAGTATCTGCATTGCCCCTTTCCTTTGTGAAAACAGACGCAAAGTATTCATTAAGAACCTTCCCAACATCTTCCACCTCCACACAAAGATTACTCCCATGGTCCCTAATAGGCCCTACCCTTTCTTTAGTTATCCTCTTGACCTTAATATATTTATAGAACATATTTGGGTTTTCCTTAATTTTACTAGCCAAGAATTTTTCATGCTCTCTTAATATTCCTAATATCCTTTTTAATTTTACCTCAACTTTCTATATTCCTCCAAGGATTCTACAGTATTTAGCTGTCAGTATATGACATAAGCTTCCCTTTTTTCCTTTTATCCTCCCCTGTAAATCCCTAGACATCCAGGGAACTCGAGAATTGTTTTTCTTATCCTTTTTCTTTAAGGACACATGTTTGGCCTGAGCCTTCCGCATCTGCTCCTTGAATGCCCCCCACTGTTCCGACACTGATTTACCCACAAGTAGATGTTTCCAGACCACTGTGGCCAAATCACTTCTCAACTTAGCAAAGTTAGCTATTCCCCAATTTGGGACTTTTATTCCAGGCCTATCCTTGTCCTTATCCATAACCAACTTGAATCTGACTGAATTATGGTCACTGGCACCCAAGTACTCTCCCACTAATACCCCTTCAACCTGCCCAGCTTCATTCCCCAAAACTAAATCCAAAACCACCCCCTCTTGTCTGGGGCTTGTTACATGCTGACTAAAACAATTCTCTTGAATGCATTTGAAGAATTCCGCACCTCTATACCCATCACACTATTTGTCCCAATCAGTATGAGGATAGTTAAAATCCCCTATTACTACCCTGTGGTTTTTGGACTTCACAGCAATTTGCCGACATATTTGCTCCTCTATCTCCCCCCCACTGTTTGGGGGTCTATAATACATGCCCAGCAATGTGATTGCCTCTTTTTTATTTTTCAATTCGACCCATATGGCCTCATTTGATGATCCCTCTAAAATATCATCCCTCCTCACCGCTGTAATAGTTTCTTTAATCAATACCGCGACACCCTTGTTACCCTCCTCTCTGTCTTGTCTAAAAATCCTGTAACCAGGAATATTGATCTGCCAAACCTGCCCCTCTTTCAGCCATGTCTCTGTAATGGCTATAATGTCATACTCCCAAGTATCTACCTGTACTCTGAGCTCATCCCCCTTATTCACTATACTCCTTGTATTAAAGTATATACCATTTAGCACAGAAAGACCTCCTTGATTACTACTTACTAACCCCTGTTTCCTCTGTTTTACAGATTCGCTTTCTAAATTCTTGCTATCCAATTTCTGCTTTACTTCCTTTCCTATTGAATGTGTTCTCAGGTTCCCATCCCCCTGTCAAGCTAGTTTAAACTCTCCCCAACAGCACCAGCAAAGCTCCCCGCGAGGATATTGGTCCTGGTGCTGTTGAGGTGCAACCCGTCCGGTTTGTACAGGTCCCATCTCCCCCAGGAATGGTCCCAATGTCTCAGGAATTTAAAGCCCTCCCACCTACACCAACTCTCCAGCCACCCGTTCATCCTCTCTATCCTTCTATTCTTGTACTCATTAGCACATGGCACCGGGAATAATCTGGAGATTACTACCTTTGAAGTCCTACCCTTTAATTTTCCTCCTATCTCCCGAAATTCTGCCTGTAGGACCTCATCCCTCTTTCTACCTATGTCATTGGTCCCGATATGGACCACGACCTCTAGCTACAGAATGCCCTGCGTCCGCTCTGTGACGTCCTTGACCCTGGCACCAGGGAGGCACCATACCATTCTGGAGTCACGTCTGCGGCCACAGAAACACCTCTCAGTTCCCCTAACTATAGAATCCCCTATCACTAGAGCTCTTTTATTCTTTGTCCATCCCCCCTGTGCAGCTGAGCCGCCCATGGTGCCTTGGAATTAGCTCTGGCTGCACTCCCCAGAGGCACCATCACCGATGCTCAGAAGTGAATATCGGTTTGAAAGCGAGATGGACTCACGGGAGGACTCGTGCACTACCTGCCTCGCGTTCTTACTCTGTCTGGTGGTCACCCACTTCCCCTCTGCCTGCACGCTTTTAAGCTGCGGGGTGACCACCTCCTGAAAGGTGCTATCCATGTAGCTCTCAGCCTCGCAGATGCACCGTATTGACTCCAGCCGCCGCTCAAGCTCCGAAATGTGGAGCTCGAGTCGTTAAATCTGGAGACACCTCCTGCACAGTCACTGACACCAATCCCCTCCTGTCTGATATAAACCCACCCCACAGTCACTGACACCAATCTCCTCCTGTCTGATATAAACCCACCCCACAGTCACTGACACCAATCTCCTCCTGTCTGATATAAACCCACCCCACAGTCACTGACACCAATCTCCTCCTGTCTGATATAAACCCACCCCACAGTCACTGACACCAATCCCCTCCTGTCTGATATAAACCCACCCCAGTCACTGACACCAATCCCCTCCTGTCTGATATAAACCTACCCCACAGTCACTGACACCAATCCCCTCCTGTCTGATGTAAACCCACCCCAGTCACTGACACCAATCTCCTCCTGTCTGATATAAACCCACCCCACAGTCACTGACACCAATCTCCTCCTGTCTGATATAAACCCACCCCACAGTCACTGACACCAATCTCCTCCTGTCTGATATAAACCCACCCCACAGTCACTGACACCAATCCCCTCCTATCTGCAATAAACCCACCCCACAGTCACTGACACCAATCTCCTCCTGTCTGATATAAACTAACCATCATCATCATAGGCAGTCCCTCGGAGTCGAGGATGACTTGCTTCCACATTAAAAATGGGGTCTCAGATGTCTGTTAAGTCCAATGCGGGAGCTACAGTCACTGTCGCAGGTTGGACAGACGCTGGTTGAAAGTACGTTGGTTGAAGTGCCGGTTTGTTGAAGTGCTTGGGTTGTCGTGCGCTCCTTCCGCCGGATGCGCTTGGTCTCTGCTTGGTCCAGGTGAAGAGACTCGAAGTGTTCGACGCCCTCACGGATTATTCTCTTCCACTTTGAGCGATCTTGCGCCAGGGATTCCCAGGTGTCGGTGGGGATGTTGAACTTCTTCAAGGTGGCCTTGAGGGTGTCCTTGAAGCGTTTCCTCTGCCCCCTGGAGCTCGCTCACCGCGTTGAGGCTGTCGAGTAGAGCTCTTGCTTTGGGAATCTCGTATGGGGCATATGGACAATGTGGCCTGCCCATCGTAGCTGATCGAGCGTGGTCAATACTTCAATACTGAGGATGGTGGCCTGCGCGAGAACAGACGTTGGTGCGCCTATCCTGCCAATGGATTTGCAGGATCTTCCGGAGGCAGCATTGATGGTACTTCTCCAGTGCTTTGATGTGCCTACTGTACATAGTCCATGTCTGAGAAGCACGTATGAGGGCAGGCAGATATCTCTACTGCTCCAGACCATGAGCTTTGTGCTGGTTTTAAGGTTCTGATCTTCAAACACTCTATTCCTTCGGCGACCAAAGGCTGCGCTGGGAACTGAAGGCAGTGTTGTATTACATCATTGATATCTGCCCTTGTTTACAGTCGGCTCCCGAGGTATGAAAAATGGTCCACATTGTCCAAGGCCTCATCATGGATTTTGATAATCGGGAGAGGGTTGGGTACAGTGCTGTGTGGTGGGGGCAGGTTGATAGAGTACCTTTGATTAACGGGTGTTTAGTGTAATGCCTATGCTCTCAGATGCTACGGTGAACGTGTTGATGATGGTTTGGAGTTCATCCTCCGAATGAGCGCAGACGCAAGTGTCATCTGCATATTGTAATTCGAGGACAGAGGATGGCACGACCTTGGATCTGTTCTGAAGGCGATGGAGGTTGAACAGTTTCCCGTTTGTTCGATAGATTATCTCCACTCCAGCGGGAAGCTTACTGATGGTGAGATGTAGCATTGCAGCAAGGAAGATCGAGAAGAGCGTTGGTGCAATGACACAGCCTTGCTTCTCCCCGGTCCGTACATGAACTGGGTCTGTGGTGGATCCATTGGTCAGGATCACGGCTTGTATGTTATCATGAAGCAAACGGAGAATGCTGTCAAATTGTGATGAATTTGAAGAGTACACTCCATAATCCCTCATGGTGGGGTGTCAAAGGCCTTGGTCAGGTCAAAGAAGGTTGAACCAACCCCACAGTCACTGACACCAATCTCCTCCCATGTGATATAAACCAACCCTTGTCACTGACACCAAGTGCACTGGGAAAATATGTTGAAGGGTAAGACTGTAGAAACGCAGTGGCAACCATTTAAGGAGATATTTCATAACTTCTCAGCAAAGATTTATTCAAGTGAGAAATAAAGATGTTAAGAGAAGGATGAACCATCCCTGGCTAACTAAGGAAGTAAAGGATGGTATAAAATTGGAAAAAAAAGGCATACAATGTTGCAAAGGACAGTGGAAGGCCAGAGGATTGGGAAATTTTCAGAAACCAGCAAAGGACGACTAAAAAAAATGATAAAGACAGGGAAGATAGCAGATGAGAGCAAACTAGCAAGAAATATAAAATCAGACAGTAAGAGTTTCTACAGGTATACAAAAAGGAAACGAGTAGCTAAAGTAAACGTTGGTCCCTTAGAAGATGAGACTGGAGAATTAATAATGGGAAACACGGAAATGGCAGAGATTTGAACAAATATTTTGTATCGGTCTTCACGGTAGAGGACACTAAAAACATCCCAACAGTTGATAATCAAGGAGCTATTGCAGAGGGGGACACTTAAAACAGTCACTATCACTAGAGATAAAGTACTAATCAAACTAATGGGACTAAAGGTGGACAAGTCCCCTGGACCTGATGACATGCATCCTCGGGTCTTAAAAGAAGTGGCTGCAGAGATAGTGGATGCATTGGTTGTAATCTACCAAAATTCCCTGAATTCAGAGAAGTCCCAGCGGACTGGAAAACTGCAAATGTAACACTCCTATTTAAGAAAGGAGGGAGACAGAGAGCAGGAAACTATAGACCAGTTAGCCTCCCATCTGTCATTGGGAAAATACTGGAGTCCATCATTAATGAAGTCGTAGCAGGACATTTAGAAAATCATATTGCAGTCAAGCAGAGTCAGCATGGTTTTATGAAAGGGAAAGCATGTTTGACAAATTTGCTGGAGTTTGAGGATGTAACGAGCAGAATGGATAAAGGAGAACCAGTTGATGTCGTATATTTGGATTTCCAGAAAGTATTCGATAAGTTGCCACACAAAAGATTACTGCACAAGCTAAGAGCTCACGGGGATCGGGGTAATATATTAACATGGATAGAGGATTAGCTAACTAACAGAAAACAGAGCGTCCGGATAAATGGGTCATTTTCAGGTTGGCAAACTGTAACTAGTGGAGTGCCACAGGGATCAGTGCTGGGGCCTCAACTATTTACAATTTTTATTAATGACTTGGATGAAGGGACCGAGTGTAAAGCAGCCAAATTTGCTGATGATACAATGATAGGTGGGAAAGCAATCTGTGAGGATGATGCGAAGAATCTGTCAAGAGATTTGGATAGGCTCAGCGAGTGGGCAGAAATCTGGCAGATGGACTATATTGTGGCAAAATGTCAAGTTATCTCCTTTTGGTAGGAAAAATAAAAAAGCAATTTCTTATTTAAATGGGGACGATTACAAAATACAGAGGATGTGGGGGTTCTTGAACATGAAACACAAAAAGTTAGCGTGCATGTACAGCAAGTAATCAGGAAGGCAAATGGAATGCTGGCCCTTATTGCAAGGGGGATGGAGTATAAAAGTAGGGAAGCCCTGCTACAACTGTACGGGGCGTTGGTAAGACCACACCTGGAGTACTGCACACAGTTTGGGTCTGGACTTGTCTCCATTCCCGTGCTGAGGGGATTGCTACACCAGACGGGAGGGGCAACATTTGGGGTCACTGACTCCCCACCAATTCCCATTCCCCTTCTTTCTGGTGGATAATGGAGAGACCACTGTGTGTAATGTGCAAGTCAGTAAGAATTATCAGCAAGCTCTTTCTAATTGGAGATTTTATTCAGACACTATTGTAGATTTTGTACCAAAGATCAATTTAGGATTAAAGTAAAAGTTCTTAATTTTATTGCAAACTGAATTTCTGTTGAGAGTCGCTGAATTAAGGGAAAAGATAAGACACAGCATTTCTTAAATGGACACTGCAGCCCCGAGAACACGATCAGCAATATATCCAGAATATTAAAGTCCAGCCCAGTTATAGGATTATTAACATCAACAGAAACAAACCCCAACTGTCAGCACCTTCAGGGGAGGAGAACCAGTGAGTGTAGAACTGAACACAGCCAGAGTCAGTACCTTCAGGGGAGGGGAACCAGTGAGTGTAGAACTGAACCCAGCCAGAGTCAGCACCTTCAGGGGAGGGGAACCAGTGAGTGTAGAACTGAACCCAGCCAGAGCCAGCACAACATGGTTCAGTCGGGATGTGATTAACAGCAGATTCCAACCCCTGCAGTTACTTGTGAACTCGCTGGTGTGTCAGCAGGTGGGATGACCGAGTGGGATGACCGAGTGAATCGCTTCCCACACTCCGAGCAGGTGAACGGCCTCTCCCCAGTGTGATGAATTTCCAGCGCAGACGTTGATCTGAATACCTTGCCACAGTCACCACATTCCCACGGTTTCTCCATGGTGCAGGTAACCTTGTGACTCTCCAGGTTGGACGATCAGTTGAAGCCTCGCCCACGCACACAACATGTTTACAGTTTCTCCCCGCTGTGAATGGTGCGATGTTTTTTCAGGCTGTGTGACTGGCTAAAGCTCTTTCCACAGGTAGTGCACAGGAACACTTGTAAATTCCTGGATTCTTTTACCTCAATCTGGTTCAGTAAAATTACTGAGTCGAATACCTCTTCTGCTTTGAACAAAGCAGTCTTTATTACCGGCCAGTAAGACCTATCAGACAGAAGATATACTCTCTGGATAGAGCATACACACTCCCTACGGATAGGTGAAGTTACATCGTAAAGCGTTAACAGTTATACAGTTTTGAAATCAGATAACAAAATACAAATGGATTGACAGTCTAACTCAGCCACTCATTAGTCAATCTATATGAGATGTTTTTCTTGAAAGCTCAAGCATTGCCTCTAAATGTTCCAATCTAGTGGTGTGACTATTAGCTGAGACCTTGCAATTCTGCAGATTTATTTCATGTTACAATTAGATATTATTGGCAGGATTAGTGACTTGAAACCTTGAGAAAGACTGTTAGCTATGCTGATGTTGCACTATTTGCAATCTGACATTCTCCCAGCTATTATTCCATGGCTTATACATTTTCATATATCCCGTTTACTTTACTGTCCTTAATTCCATATATTCCGTTCAGATATCCACATCCCTCCTTTTATCATTCTATGATAACATTTAGGATCATTCTATGAGTATTGCATTGTTGAGTAGTTCTCTAGTTTGTTGGATCATAACCCGGGAACCCTTGACCACAAGAGGGTCTGCTAACCTTGTCATTACTTTACAGCAGAGGTTAAGGCAACCAACAATCAAACAGCAGGTAATTATTACTACGATGAGAACAATTGCCCCATGTATTAGATAGGATCTCCAAGATCCACCCAGAAACCAATCAAACCTGCTAAGTTCCTTTGCTGGTGTGGATAACTTCTTCACCTCCCTCCTTATGTGATCGGCAAGGTGGGTTATGTTTTCTGAACTATCAGGAATGTAAGTGCAACATTCAGATCCTATCAGGGCACACGTTCCCCCTTTCTCAGCTAACAGGTAATCGAGGGCCATTCGGTTTTGTAATGCTACGGTCCTTATCGCTACCATTTCAGCTGTGATGCCCTCCAGAGCCTCAGCAGTGCGGTTAGCTACCTGTTCCAATATCGTTTCTTTGAATCCATCTAACAGTCTCAGTTAGGGTCAGGGGAACGGTGCGCAAAGGAATTCCCCCTTTGGAATGTATAGGGCTATGTGAACACACCCAGCATCTAGTGAAGTGTCCTTTTTCCGCATAAACGTAAGACATATACAAAAAGGTGTTTACATGGAGCTCTCGCCTTTGTCTTCCTTCCCGTGCGCCAAAACTGTCATATATCAACACTATTATGCAGACAGTGGCATACAGACACAGTCTCATCTTATAAATAGTCCAATTATTTAGCTGATAAAAAGAGTTCTGTTTTCCCGTTTCCCTTCTTCAGGTCTCCGTCAGTGTATTTGGCTGTCTTACGGGTAAAAGTTCAAACTGATCCTCCTTCAACTGCCTTGTTCAGCTATGGGGAAGAGGAGATCTGGAACAGAAACAGGAATTAGACTAACCAGCAAAATTTGTTTAAATGGTGATGAGCTTGCAGTGGTGCAGGTGAACCCAGGCACTTTTCCCCTCAATCTTGGCTGCAGTGGGGGTAGTGAGTGACACCTGAAAAGGCCCCTCCCATTGTGGCTCTAATCCCTTCCGAATCCATACTTCCCTGGTGCCACGAGGGACAATTCGGGTAAAACTGGGAGGTCGAGGTGAGCATCTTGAACCTGGTTGTGAACTAGTCGCAGAGCCTGAGTCAGAGAAAGAACATAGGTGGTCATCAGTCTAGCTGAGATCTCATATCTAGGAACAATTTCCCTCATTAACACCTTAACAACAGTTTGAGTCTTATTGTCCAGGTTAGGGTAGGCTTCAATCCATCTGCTAAACACATCTACTATTACTCACACATATTTGTAACACTGAACTTTTTGCAACTCAATGTAGTCCAACTGAAATGTCTCAAAGGGTCCTTCGGGTAGGGGCGTTTTACCCCAATCACAGGGGACTCCCTTCCCTGGATTATGTTGCTGGCCAACCAGGCAACGACTACTGATGTTCTGGGTGAGCGCCTGGAGTCTAGGGTGCCCCCAAGTAGCCAAAAGTGTGTCACTCGTGGTCCTTGCTCCACAATGAGTAGCAAAATGCATACATTCAATAACCCACAGAGCCAACTTGTCAGACATGCAAGTCTGTTCCGCGGGAGTGGTCCAGAGTTTAGAAACATTGTCATAAGTACATGCATAATATTTCCACAACAGTTTATCTTTTTCAGGAGCATCCTCCTGTGCTTTTATAACATCTTGGATGGTTGGCATTGGTTTTTCCGAGGCTAACTTATCCTTCGCAGGATTTTTAGTCTGACTCATAATTTTGGGCACTACCATCTGTTGGTCACGAGAGGCCTGTTTGGCCTCTTGGTCAGGACAACGATTCCCTATATCAACCAGAAAACTTCCGGTAGTATGGGCGGTACATTTGACAATGGCAATGCGTTTGGGGAACATGAGGGCTTGCAACAAATCAGATACTAACTGTTTATGAGATATCTCATTCCCCTGTGAGGTTAGGAATCCCCTATTTTTCCATAATTGTCCGAAATCATGCGCCACCCCAAAGGCATACCTAGAGTCGGTATAGATATTGACTTTGAGATCTTTGGCCAAGATACAGGCTTGGGTGAGGGCGAATAGTTCAGCTTGTTGAGCAGAATAGGCGGTTTCAAAGCGGCAGATTCCAAGACCTGATTCTCCTGGTTTACTATGGCGTATCCTGAGATTCGTGTATCTTCTGGATTAATAGAAGTACTTCCGTCAACATACATAAACAATCATGACTGGTTCTTCCTCATCTTGGGTTGGCTCAGTAAGAATACAGTCTGGATCTTCCATTCGTACATCAACTAAATCTTCCCTGACTGATGTGGCCTCTTAAATTAAAGATAAGCAATCATGACTGGGTTCTTCCTCATCTTGGGGTGGCTCAGTAAGAATACAGGCCGGATTAATTGCAGTACAGTGCCGAAAGGTCAGTTTAGGATTACCTGTGATTTCAGTGGGTTCTGTCGGATAGAGGGCCAGTCCACATTGCCCTGCACTGGGATCTCAATCGGATCAATGGGAGTATAACCCACTTGGGAGGGGTTCTCTGCCCACACATGAGGATCCACATAGTCAGGTATGCCGGAGCCAGTATGATGCTGTTGAGTCCTTAAGACCTTCTCGGGGTCCCCATGAAATTGGACTGTTCGGCCATGTTTTACGATTTGCACATCCCGGCTGGTAGGGTCAGCCTCATCTATGGCCTTGCGTACCATAACTCCCAAATCTTTAGCATGGTGAGGGGCTAATACTTCACGAGCAATATGCGGTGCCATTGTTAGGGGCTGTTTCCACAGATTCTTATCCACTTCCACAAAATCTGCCTCTCTTTCCAGTCCAGTCACTCTAGCCCTTAATAGAATTCCCTTCACTTCCCCTTCGTGATCCTGATAAAAGTTCTGCAGGTCCTGATTCTTTCCACTGGGATCGTATGCTAGGGTCACATGATAGGGTGCCTGCGGCAGGTCCAGAGACCACCACTGAGGGGTTCTAGTGGTATAATACTGCCGCTTAAGGGTTTCCTGTTTTACAATAATCCCATTATCTCCACACTCCAAATGCAACTGGAATTTGCAAAGGAGGTCTCTAGCCATCAAGTTACAGTCCAGATTGGTTGTGATAACAACTCGATGTTCCACCGATTCTTCCTGGTAACCCATTTTAACCGGTTCTGACACTGGGAATGTCGAGATTTGTCCCAGGAATCCTGAAAGTTCCTGTGTTTCAGTAGAGGCAGGGAGTTTAAGCTTTGATTGTACAGAAGACATGAAGGCTCCCGTATCTATCAAAAAGGGTTGCCACTCATTCAGAATGGGTTCGTCGTCCGGGGAGGATCCCTGCATAATCAAGCTGTGTAGTCAATTGGGGGACAATTGACCAAAGGGGTTGTTTCTAGGAGAAGTTAGTGTAAGATCCTCCTCTCCCCCCTTGCCCCCCTCCTCTTCCTCTTCCTTTTCCATGCTGACGGTAGGGGCAATTTTTATTCCAATGTCCTTCCTGCCCACAATTAAAACAGTCAATTCCTCTTACCCAGTCCCGGCCTCTTCCCATACCATGCCGGGGACAATAGGGAGGTTTATTAGCAGGGCTCGGGCCGTTTGGTTGTTTAGTATAACCGTATCCTTGCTTATCCATCCAATCCTGTATGCAACACTACAGTTCTATTGATCCTTCCTCCCGAGATGGCTCTTCCTTTCTCGTCACGTATTCAGTCTTGACCTGGGTTGGGGGCGCACCTCCCCCCTCCCCTTTCTTTTCCTGCCAATAATATCTAACTGCCCTTTCCATCTGTCCGGATAGCGTGAGCAATCAAATAGTTGTTTGAAGATCACAGACATCTATAGAGAGGTGGTCTGCAGCTTGTTGTGCATCAGGGTTTGGCATTGGTCTGTCAGGGAATTGGTGTCGGGACTTTGGGATCTTGGAAATCATTTCTAGGCCGGAGGATGTTTCAGAGCTGTCTGACTGCTTGACAGTTCTGCGTCTCGATCAGCGGGGGTGTTTGCTATGTCTTTCACAACTTGGACTGGTAGATTGACTGGAAGATTTACGGGACTGTTTGTGATGTCGAGATAGTTCTGCCCTTTCGAGTGTGAGATCTGGTCCTTTCGGCCATATTGCTTGTAAACTGGGAATCCGAATCGCTATCAGAGGATGAGGAGTCAGTTCGGGTTTGGTGGTATGAGGTTATTTTTAACTCCTCTTTTTACCGGAGTGTTCGGTGGAGGGTGTTGGGAAGAGGACTGGAGCAAGAGGCCAGGGGGTGCGGGAGGCGCCGTTGGGCGCTGAGTCAGTGGCCACTCATCAATTTCATCATCAGCCTCGGTTAACACAACGCCAGCCATTTTAACTTGTAGTTGATCAATACCTTTCTCAGAGGTCCCAGAGGATCTCTTAGTAAGTTTCTCGTGCGCACATTCTTTCTTTAAGACGTCTACAGTTTTAACATGTGTTCCCTCTGTCAATGAAAGTCCTAATTTAACAGCATTTGTTTGCCAACTTGACAGAAGTGATGCATCTTTTAATTAATTTTTTTTTTAACAATCCCTGTGCTTTTTTTTTTACTACCTCTACGCTTCTAGTGCCACCTAGAGGCCACTGGTCATCCCCTAATAATTTATTCAGAGCTCCTGATAATTTTCTAAAGTCTTCAGCTCTTTCAGGGAATTCCTCACATAACTTTTGTAGCGGACTATCCGCATCTGTGGTTTTATCCAACTAATTACCCATTTTCACGCTGCTCCTCGTATTACCGTGTCGTTACGCGTTCGTGTCGTCGTGCAATTTAAACAAACTTAAAAATAGACACAGACTTTACAGAAATTAACACTGACTTTAACTAACTCCAAATAAACAAACTTTACTAATGCTAACACTTACCCGCGTCGCCGCGCGGTTCACGTCGCCGCGCGATAATTAAAACTCCCACGTCGCCGCGCAATCCGCGTTGCCTCGCAGTTCATGTCGCCACGCAATCCGCGTCGACCCGTGGCTCGCGTCGCCGCGTGAGTTAAGATACTTAAAACTTTAAAAGATAAACAAGGACTTCTAACACTTACCCGCATCGCCGCGCGGTTCGCGTCGTCGCGCGATTTCAATACAAGATAGACAGACTTCTAACACTTACCCGCGTCGCCGCGCGATTTAAATACTTAAAACTCTAAACACTTAAGACTTACAAAGACTTACTGACTTTCGCGATTCGCGTTGCTGCGCCTCTGCGTCACTGCGCGTTTACGTCACTGCGCGTCTACGTCACTGCGCGTTTACGTCACTGCGCATTCACTTCACTGCGCATTCGCTCCCCTGCGCGTTCGCTTCGGCCCTTCTCCTCTCGGCCGCACGCTCGCGCCGCTGCGCGTCTCGCGTTGTTTGTGCGTCTGCGCCGCTGCGCGTTCGCGTCGGCCCTACCTTCCGAGTTGCGGGGGTTTTTTTTTTAAAATTCAATCAGAGCCTAGACGGGCCAAGTGATATACAAGGTCGACGTCGTACCTGAGTTGAACACCTATCCTCTATTTAAATCCCCATTTTATTCCCTGTGAGCCTAATTTTCTAATTTTGATTTCTTATGAGCCTCAATTAATTTCTTTCAGTTTCCAAATTTCCCTATCCTTTCACATTACTGCGCAGTTTAAATCCAATCAGTCAATGAAAGCCCTAATTTAATGGAGTTTTTCTGCCAACTGGACAGGAGTGATTTATTTTTTTTTACTGCAGTGGAATTTTTTTCATAATTTAAAATCTCAGAACATTTTTTTCTTTCAGCACCTATTTAGTACATTACTTTTTTTCCATGACTAGAGAGAAGTCTGGCACGTAGGCTGTGGACTGCTTTTCGTTATCTCAATTGTTCCAGCCTCAAGATCGTGTTATTTAATATAATTTTTTTTTTTGAATCCTTTTGAATCCATCTCAGTTGTTTTGCTGTGCCTTCTCTGAATGTTTTCTTTCAACAAGTTTTTCTCTTTTTTTTAACCACCGGGACCATGTAATTTTTTTCTTTTTTTTTAACAAACCTATCCTTTGGGCATTTCCTGGCTCCGTAACTTATCATTCGAATATACGTAATTCAATAAGGTTCACACTCTTAAACTTCCCACATACAGGACAACACTACGAAGGGTTAAAACAAACTTTCATTCTGTTTGAGATAAAACAAACCACAACTACCCGGCTTTTTTTTTTCAGTAAAAATCACAGAAGCATTTCTCATTTAAACAGACATTCACTAGAGTCTCTTTTCTTTCCTATTAATTTTTTGGATCCATGATTGATCATCTATCCCTATCTAGCTCTAACTATAACCTATCTTTCCAAGTCGCCGCTTGGTTTGCGTCATCGCGCAATTTCCCTATCTCTATCCCTATTCTAAGTTTGAAAGGTATTCACCAGATTGTCCTGGATCTCGTTCAGACACTACCTGAGAACCAGCGAGTGGCTAAACTTTCCTCAGACTTTTGAAACCGGGGGAAACTGGAGCAGTATTGAAATCATACTCACTCCAGTGGCCACTTTCCCCTCGTCTCGTCCAAGGCTAGTCTGGCTCTTAATTCGCAAGTTTTCGGCAGTCGTCCGTTGAGATCCCATTTCTGACACCAAATGTAAATTCCTGGATTCTTTTCTCTCAATCTGGTTCAGTAAAATTACTGAGTCGAATACCTCTTGTGCTTTGAACAAAGCAGTCTTTATTACCGGCCAGTAAGACCTATCAGACAGAAGATATACTCTCTGGATAGAGCGTACACTCTCCCTACGGATAGGTGAAGTTACATCGTAAAGCGTTAACAGTTGTACAGTTTTGAAATCAGATAACAAAATACAAATGGATTGACAGTCTAACTCAGCCACTCTTTAGTCAATCTATATGAGATGTTCTTCTTGAAAGCTCAAGAATTGCCTCTAAATGTTTCAATCTAATGGTGTGACTATTTACTGAGACCTTGCAATTCTGCAGATGTATTTCATGTTACAATTATATATTATTGGCAGGATTAGTGACTTGAAACCTTGAGACAGACTGTTAGCTATGCTGATGTTGCACTATTTGCAATCTGACATTCTCCCAGCTATTCTTCCATGGCTTATACATTTTCATATATCCCGTTTACTTTACTGTCCTTAATTCCATATATTCCGTTCAGATATCCACACACTCACTCGGGTGTGTGTCTCATTGCCTTTCCAAGCACCATGATATTTGAAATCTTTTCCCACAGACAGAACAGACAAACATTTCTCCTTCCACTTTCAAAGGCCGATGATATTCAGGTCCTGATGAATCGATTGACTCCGTCAGATCTTGACGCGATGTTTGGTTTGTGTTTCCTGTCTGAAAATCTGCCCTTCTAATACGCTGTAAAAGGAGATAACAAAACTCATCACTGTCAGTACAAGACGGAAATTCAGAATAGACACATCTAGTTTCTGTGGAACATTCATCTCTTGCACTTCCAAAGCTGTAAATCCCTGTCCCACACATTATCCCTCTTGCTGTCCGGAAATCCAAACCCATCGCACACTTCTAGACTGTTTCTCCTCCACTCCCAGTTTCCACCACCAATTCTGACTGGGTTCAGAAGTACACTCGCTGGTTCCCATCCCTTCCCTGCCCTGAAGGTACTGACACTGGCTGGGTTCAGTTCTACACTCACTGGTTCCCCTCTCCTGTAGGTGCTGACTCTGGCTGTGTTCAGTTCTATACTCACTGGTTCCCCTCCCTCTCCTCCCCTGAAAGCGCTGACTCTGGCTGTGTTCAGTTCTATACTCACTCTCCTCCAGATGCTGATTCTGGCTGGGTTCAGTTCAACACTCACTGATTCCCCTCCCTCTTATTCCCTGAATGTGCTGACTCTGGCTGGGTTCGGTTCGTCACAGACCCTAACATGGCTCACTTTGTCCCTGCACCAAGATGGCCACGCATGCGCAGTGCTACTCACTGAATCAAGATAGCGGAGCGCTGAACCTGCCTTCCTGTACCAAAATGGCCACCATTAGCCTGGGCCTGTGACCGGGAGAAAGCCCTATAGCTGCAATCACCGATATTCCGGTTATTATTCGGGGCTGACGGTGGGAACCGGTTGTTTATGAAGCCTCACCAGCTCCCCGCTGATCCATTACTCCCCTCCGCCCCATTGAAAATGATACCTCTGTGGAGCCTGTGCAAACCGTGTCTCCTCCGCCATTTCATGCATCACGTATGCTCCAAACACAGCCAGGGCCCGTGCCTGCGCACTGAGCTCCTGTAGTCTGGATGCGGCACAGTCTCCCCACGGGTCACGCTGGGTACATAAGACCATGAGAAATAGGAGCAGGAGTGGGCCACCCGGCCCCCCCCCGAGCCTGCTTCCCATTCAATAAGATCATGACTCATCGGTTCAGCTCCACTTCCCTGCCCGCTCCCCATAACCCCTTAATCCCTTATCGGTTAAAATACTGTCTATTTCTGTCTTAAATTTATTCAATAACCCAGCTTCCACAGATATCTGAGGCAGCGAATTCCACAGATTTACGTCCCTCAGAGAAGAAATTCCTCCTCATCTCAGTTTTAAATGGGCTGAGGAGAAAGGCTGCATTTGTGAATAGAACAGGATTTACTGGGATTGCACTGGGCACTGAACCATGTTCATTCTGGCAGCTCTTGTTTGTTTCTCATGATCTTAATAACCCCTATACCTGAGCTGGAGATTAATATTGTGTATAAATGTTGAAGAAATTATCTTTGTTTCTAACACAGTATATTGAATATTTGATCCCTCCATGATCAGAGGAGACCAATTGATGCCTGTTACCGACTGTTCCATTTTAGGGCTTTTTCTTCATCACTTCTCACCCAGTTTGCCTTCTATCATATCAAACCCCAAACTTGTTCCGTTTGAGTACATGACTTGTGGTTGAAGTGGACTGAACTGTAGTGTCTCACTTTAAACTCAGCTGAAATCCTTTGAACCATCCCTTTATTGAACTGTCTTGCAAAAATAACGGATTTCAAATCTTATGCATCAGTTGACCCGTTTTTGAAACCGATTTAATTTAAAAAATCTCATCCACACATTTTGCCTGTGAAATATTCTGATATTTGTCATTGTCATTGCCACAAACTCCGTTCCCTAGCCACTGACTCCATCCCTCTGCCCAACTTCTGTCTGAGGCGGAGCCAGACTGATCGTAACCTTGGTATCATACTTGACCCAGAAATAGGTTTTTGACCACATAGCCACAGCATAACAAAGACTGCCTATTTCCACCTCTAACATCGCCCATCTACGGTCTTGCCTCAGCTCATCCACTGCTGAAGCCCTCATCCATGCCTTTGTTACTTCTAAACTTGTCTATTCCAATGCACTCCTCCCACATTCTACCCTACATAAACTAGAGTTGATCCAAAAGTCGGCTGCTCGTGTCCTAACTCGCACCAAGTCCAGCTCACCCATCACCCCTGTGCTCGCTGACCTACATTGGCTTCTGGTTAAGCAATGCCTTGATTTCAAAATTCGAATACTTATTTTCAAATCCCCATGGCCTCGCCCCTCCCTAGTAAACTCCCCCACCCCCCTGCCCCATGAGATATCTGTCTTCCTGAGCATCCCTAATTATAAGTATTCAACCATTGGTGGCTGTGCCTTCTGTTACCCAGGCCCCAAGTTCTGGAACACCCAGCCTAAATCTTTCTGTCTGACCTGTGTATACCTGCCCTGGTAGTTTTTGATAGGATAGTGTAGAGCAAGCTTTTCTCTATCTAATCCATGCTGTATCTTCCCTCGGAGTGTTTGATGACACAGTGTAGAGAGGGATTTACTCTGTATCTAACCCCATGCCCTGGGTGTGTTTGATAGAACAATGTAGAGGGAGATTTATTCTGTATCTAACCCGCGCTTTACCTACCCTGGGATTGGTCGATGGGACAATGTAGAGGGATGTTTACTCTGTATTTAATCAGTGCTGTACTTGCCCTGGAAGTGTTTAATGGGCTAGTGTAGAGGGAGCGTTACTCTGTATGTAACTGGTGCTGCACCTGCCCTGGGAGTGCTGATGGACAGTGTACAGTGAGTCTTACTCTGTATCTAACCTGTGCTGTACCTGCGATGGGAATGTTTGATGGATCAGTTTATGGGGAGCTTTACTCTCTGACTAACCTGTGCTGTGCCTGTTGTGGGACTGTTTGATGGGACAGCATAGAGGGAGCTTTACTCTGTATCTAACCCACGCTGTACTTGTTCTGGCGTGTTTGATGGGACAGCATAGAGGGACATTAACTCTATATCTAACTAATGCTGTACCTACCTTGGGAGTGTTTGGGACAGGCTAGAGGGAGATTTAATCTTTAAGTAACCTGCGCTGTACCTGCCTGGGAATGTCTGGTGAGACAGTGTAGAGGGAGATGTACTCTGTGTCTAACCTGTGCTGTACCTGCCCTGGGAGTGTTTGATGGGACAGTGTAGAGGGAGCTTTATTCTGTATCTAACCTGTGTTGTGCCTGTCCTGGGCATTTTTGGATTGGCTTTTTAGAGAGAGGTTTACTCTGTATCTAACCCTGTGCTGTACCTGCCCTGGGATTGTTTGTTGCGACAGGTTGGAGGGAGAAATTATTCTGTATTTATCCCGTACTGTTCCTGCCCTGGAGTGCTTGGGGGAGATGTACTCAGTGTCTAACATGTGTTGTACCGGCCCTGGCAGTGTTTGATGGGACAATGTTGAGGGATCCTTACTGTGTATTTAATCTGTGCTGTACCTGCCCTGGGAGTGTTTGATGGGTCAGCGTAAAGTGAGCTTTAAATTGTAACCCTTGCTGAACCTGCCCTGGGATTCTTTAGGACAGTGTAGAGGGAGCTTTACTCTGTATATAACCTGTGCTGTACCTGCCCTGGGATTGTTCAGAACAGTGTAGAGGGAGCTTTACTCTGTATATAACCCGTGCTGTACCTGCCCTGGGATTGTTTAGAACAGTGTAGAGGGAGCTTTACTCTGTATCTATCCTGTGATGTTGTTGCCCTGGGAGTGTTTGATGGAACAGTGTAAAGGGTGCTTTATTCTGTATCTAACCAATGCAATATCTACTCTGGAATGCTTGTGACAGGGCAGACGGAAATATACTCTGTATCTAACCTGTATTGTAACTGCCCTTGGAATGTCTGGTGGGACAGTATTGAGGGAGCATTACTCTGTATCTAAGCAAGGCAAGTATATCCTTCCTTCGATAAGGAGGGCAAAACTGTGCACAGTAGTCCAGATGTGGTAACAGAGTAAAAGGTTATGGGAAGCATGCAGGGAAGAGGAGCTGAGCGTATGAGTCATGATCTTATTGAATGTGGAGCAGGCTCGGGGGGGCCGGGTGGCCCACTCCTGCCCCGATTACTCATGGTCTTATGTACCCAGCGTGCCCCGCGGGGAGAATGTGCCGTATCCAGACTACAGGAGCTCAGTGCGCAGGCCCTGGCTGTGTTTGGAGCATGCGCGGTGACGGAGGCAACACGGGGTTCGCACAGGCTCCCCAGAAGTGTCATTTTGAGCGGGACGGAGGGGAGTAATAGACCAGCGGGGAGCCGGGGAGGCTTTATAAACAACCGGTGCATGCCGCAAGTTTGGAATAATAACCGGAATATCGGCGGTTGCAACTTCGGGGCTTTGTTCCGGTCACAGGCTCAGGCTAACGGTAGCCATCTTGGTGTAGGCAGTCAGTTTCAGCGTTCCGCCATCTTCATTGAGTAGCACGGCGCATGTGCGGCCATCTTGGTGCAGGAACAAAATGAGCGATGGCAGTGTGTTGAAGAGAAACCAGCCAGAGTCATTACCTTCAAGGGAAGGAAGGGGAACTAATGAGTGCAGAACTGAACCCAGCCAGAGTCAGCACCTTTTGGGGACAGGAGGGAGGGGAATCAGTGAGTGTAGAACTGAACCCAATCAGTCTACACTTTCAGGGGAGGGGGGGAGAGGAACCAGTGAGTGTTGAGCTGAGCCCAGCCAGAGTAAGTATCATCAGGGGAGGAGAGGGAGAGAAAACCAGTGATTGTAGAACTGAACCCAGCCAGAGTCAGCTCCTTTAGGAGAGGCAGGGGAACCAGTGAGTGTAGAACTGAACCCAGCCAGAGTCAGCACCTTCAGGGAAGGAGAGGGTGGGGACGCAGTGAGTGTAGAACTGAACCCAGCCAGAGTCAGCACCTTCAGGGAAGGAGAGGGAGAGGACACAGTGAGTGTAGAACTGAACCCAGCCAGAGTCAGCACCTTCAGGGGAGGAGACGGAGGGGAACCAGTGAGTTTAGATCTGAACCCAACCAGAGTCAGTACCTTCAGGGGAGGAGAGAGATGGGAGGGAGGGGAACCAGTGAGTGTAGAACTGAAACCAGCCAGAGTCAGCACCTTCTGGGGAGAGGGAAACCAGTGAGTGTACAACTGAACCCAGCCAGCATCAGCATCTTCAAAGGAGGAGCGGGAGAGGAACCAGTGAGTGTAGACCTGAACCCAGCCAGAATTGGTAGTGAAAACTGGGAGTAGAGAAGAAACAGTCTAGAAATGTGCGATGGGTTTGGATTTCAGCACAGCAGATAGGACAATGTGTGGGACAGGGATTTACAGCTTTGGAAGAACGAGAGAGGAAAGAATGTTCCATGGAAACTAGATGTGTCTATTCTGAATTTCTGTCTTGTACTTAGTGATGAGTTTTGTTATCTCCTTTTACAGCGTATTAGAAGGGAAGATTTTCAGACAGGAAACACAAACCTAACATCACGTCAAGATCTGACGGAGTCAATCGATTCATCAGGACCTGAATATCATCGGCCTTTGAAAGTGGAAGGAGAAATGTTTGTCTGTTCTGTCTGTGGGAAAAGATTTCAAATATCAGTGTGACTGGAAAAGCACCAAGACACACACACCTGAGTGAGACTGTTCCAGTGCACTGCCTGTGGAAAGAATTTTAACCAGTTACACAGCCTGAAAAAACATCGCACCATTCACAGCGCAGAGAAACTGTAAACGTGTTGTGTGCGTGGGCGAGGCTTCAACTGATTGTCCAACCACGGAGAGTCACAAGGATACCCGCACCCTGGAGAAACCGTGGAAATGTGACTGTGGGAAGGTATTCAGATCACCGTCTGAGCTGGAAATTCATCGACGCAGTCACACTGGGGAGAGGCCGTTCACTTGCCCCATGTGTGGGAAGGGATTCACTGAGTCATCCCAACTTGGAACTCACCAGCGAGTTCACACTGGGGAGAAGCCATTCACCTGCTCGGAGTGTGGGAAGAGATTCACTCGGTCATTCAACCTGCTGACACACCAGCGAGTTCACACTGGGGAGAGGCCATTCACCTGCTCGGAGTGTGGAAAGAGATTCACTCGGTCATTCAACCTGCTGACACACCAGCGAGTTCACACCGGGGAGAGGCCATTCACCTGCTCGGAGTGTGGGAAGCGATTCACTTGTTCATCCGACCTGCTGAAACACCAGCGAGTTCACACTGGGGAGAGGCCATTCCCCTGCTCGGAGTGTGGGAAGCGATTCACTTGGTCATCCGACCTGCTGACACACCAGCAAGTTCACACTGGGGAGTGGCCGTTCACCTGCTCGGAGTGTGAGAAGGGATTCACTCGGTCATCCGACCTGCTGAAACACCAGCGAGTTCACACTGGGGAGTGGCCATTCACCTGCTCTGAGTGTGAGAAGGGATTCACTCGGTCATCCGACCTGCTGAAACACCAGCGAGTTCACACTGGGGAGAGGCCATTCACCTGCTCGGAGTGTGGGAAGGGATTTACTTGTTCATCCAACCTGCTGAAACACCAGCGAGTTCACACTGGGGAGAGTCCGTTCATCTGCTCTGTGTGTGAGAAGGGATTCACTCGGTCATCCGACCTGCTGAGACACCAGCAAGTTCACACTGGGGAGAGGCCATTCACCTGCTCGGACTGTGGGAAGGGATTCACTCAGTCAGCCCACCTGCTGAGACACCAGCGCATTCACACTAGGGAGAGTCCGTTCACCTGCTCGGACTGTGGGAAGGGGTTCACTCGGTCATCCCACCTGCTGAGACACCAGCGAGTTCACAAGTGACTGCAGAGGTTGGAACCTGCTGTTATTGTTGCTGTTAATCACATCCCGACTGAACCATGTCCATTCTGACAGTTGGGGGTTTGTTTCTGCTGATGTTAATAACCCTATAACTGGGCTGGACTTTAATATTCTGGATATATTGCTGATTGTGTTCTTGGGTGCAGTGTCCATTTAAGAAACGCTGTGTGTTATCTTTCCCCTTAATTCAGTGACTCTCAACAGAAATTCAGTTTGCAATAAAATTAAGAACTTTGACTTTAATCCTGAATTGATCTTTGGTACAAAATCTACAATAATGTGAAAGTTTCCACTGAATAAAATCTCCAATTAGAAAGCTTGCTGACAATTCTTACTGACTTGCACATTACACACAGTGGCCCCTCCATTATCCACCAGAAAGGGGAATGGGAATTGGTGGGAATCAGTGTCCCCAAATGTTGCCCCTCCCGTCTGGTGTAGCAATCCCCTCGGCACGGGAATGGAGACAAGTCCAGACCAAAACTGTACGCAGTACTCCAGGTGTGGACCTACCAACGCCCCGTACAGTTGTAGCAGGACTTCCCTACTTTTACACTGCATCCACCTTGCAATAAAACATTCCATTTGTCTTCCTGATTACTTGCTGTACCTGCATGCTAACTTTTTGAGTTTCATGTACAAGAACCCCCAGATCCCTCTGTACTACAGCATTTTGTAATCGTCCCCATTTAAATAATTTACTTTTTTATTTTACCCACCAAACGAGATAACCTGATATTTTACCACATTGTAGTCCATCTGCCAGATTTTTGCCCACTCACTGAGCCTGTCTATATCCCTTTGTAGATTCTTTGCGTCCTCCTCACAACTTACTTTCCCTATCTTTGTATCATCAGCAAATTTGGCTGCGTTACACTCGGTCCCTTCATCCAAGTCATTAATATAAATAGTTAATAGTTGAGGCCCCAGCACTGATCCCTGCGGCACCCCACTAGTTACTGATTGCCAACCTGAAAATGACCCATTTATCCCGACTCTCTGTTTTATGTCAGTGAGCCAATCCTCTATCCGTGCTGATATATTACCCCCAACCCTGTGAGCTTTTAGCTTGTGCAGTAACCTTTAGTGTGGCATCTTATCGAATGCTTTCTGGAAATGCAAATATACAACATCAACTGGTTCTCCTTCATCCACTCTGCACGTTAGATCCCCTAACAACTCCAGCAAATTTGTTATTCATGATTTCCCTTTCATAAAACCATGCTGACTCTGCTTGACTGCAATATGATTTTCTTTATGTCCTGCTACTACTTTGTTAATGATTTACTCCAGTATTTTCCCAATGACAGATGGTAGGCTAACTGGTCTATAGTTTCCTGCTCTCTGTCTCCCTCCTTTCTTAAATAGGGGTGTCACATTTGCAGTTTTCCAGTCCGCTGGGACCTCTCCAGAATTCAGGGAATTTTGGTAGATTACAACCAATGCATCCACTATCTCTGCAGCCACTTCTTTTAAGACCCGAGGATGCATGTCATCAGGTCCAGGGGACTTGTCCACCTTTAGTCCCATTAGTTTGATTAGTACTTTATCTCTAGTGATAGACTGTTTTAAGTGAACCCTCTGCAATAGCTCCTTGATTATCAAATGTTTTTAGTGTCCTCTCCTGTGAAGACCGACACAAAATATTTGTTCAAAGTCTCTGCCATTTCCGTGTTTCCCATTATTAATTCTCCAGTCTCATCTTCAAAGGGACCAACGTTTACTTTAGCTACTCGTTTCCTTTTTATATACCTGTAGAAACTCTTACTGTCTGTTTTTATATTTCTTGCTATTTTGCTCTCATCTGCTATCTTCCCTGTCTTTATCATTTTTTTTAGTCGTCCTTTGCTGGTTTCTGAAAATTTCCCAATTCTCTGGCCTTCCACTGTCCTTCCCAACATTATATGCCTTTTTGTTCAATTTGATACCATCCTTTACTTCCTTAGTTAGCCAGGGATGGTTCATCCTTCTCTTAGCATCTTTATTTCTCACTTGAATAAATCTTTGCTGAGAAGTTATGAAATATCTCCTTAAATGTTTGCCACTGCGTTTCTACAGTCTTACCCTTCAACATATTTTCCCAGTGCACTTGGTGTCAGTGACAAGGGTTGGTTTATATCACATGGGAGGAGATTGGTGTCAGTGACTGTGGGGTTGGTTCAACCTTCTTTGACCTGACCAAGACCTTTGACACTCAACCATGAGGGATTATGGAGTGTACTCTTCAAATTCGGCTGTCCTCAAAAATTTGTCACCATTCTCCGCTTGCTTCATGATAACATGCAAACCGTGATCCTGACCAATGGATCCACCACAGACCCAGTTCATGTACGGACCGGGGAGAAGCAAGGCTGTGTCATTGCACCGATGCTCTTCTCGATCTTCCTTGCTGCAAAGCTACATCTCACCGTCAGTAAGCTTCCCGCTGGAGTAGGGATAATCTATAGAACAAACGGGAAACTGTTCAACCTCCATCGCCTTCAGACCAGATCCAAGGTCGTGCCATCCTCTGTCCTCGAATTACAATATGCAGATGATGCTTGCGTCTGTGCTCACTCGGAGGACGAACTCCAAACCATCGTCAACACGTTCACCGTAGCGTCTGAGAGCATAGGCATTACACTAAACACCCATAAAACAAAGGTGCTCTGTCAACCTGCCCCCACCATACAGCACAGCATCCCCCCCTCCCCGATTATCAAAATCCATGTTGGCAGTCGGAGGAGGGTGTCCGGGGAGACCGAGGAGGCCTATAAAAGGCCCGAGAGTCCAGGAGTTCGGGCGGCAGTCGGAGGAGGGTGTCCGGGTAAATCGAGGAGGCCTATAAAAGGCCCGCGAGTTCAGGAGTTCAGGCGGCAGTCGGAGGAGACGGGTGTCCGGGGAGATCGAAGGGGCCTATAAAAGGCCCGCGAGTCCAGGAGTTCGGGCGGTAGTCGGAGGAGGAGGCGGGAGTCCGAGGAAATTGAGGAAGCCTATAAAAGGCCCAAGAGTCCAGGAGTTCGGGCGGTAGTCGGAGGAGGTGGGAGTGCGGGGAGATCGAGGGGGCCTATAAAAGGCCCGAGAGTCCAGGAGTTCGGGCAGTAGTCGGAGGAGGCGGGAATCCGGGGAGATCGAGGAGGCCAGCTGGTGCAGCTGCTGGGGCAGAAGGTAAACAAAGAAGTAGAAAGAAATCGAAAGGTGACGTCGCAGCCAAGGGGGTAAGTGATTTGCTGGTGATTGGTGAGCAGTTTTTCTTTTTCTTTACCTTTATCAGTAGGTAACCTTTATCATTGTTGTTACCAAATTAAGTTAATCTCGGGGTTAAGTCATGGCAGGAGAGCTCGGCATTGTGTCATGCTCCTCCTGTGCGATGTGGGAAGTCAGGGACGCTTCCAGTGTCCCTGACGACTACATGTGCAGGAAGTGTATCCTGCTGCAGCTCCTGACAGACCGCATTGCGGCACTGGAACTGCGGGTGGATTCACTCTGGAACATCTGCAATGCTGAGGATGCCGTGAATAGGACTTTTAGTGAGTTGGTCTTACCGCAGGTAAAGGTTACACAGACAGATAGGGAATGGATGACCAACAGGAAGAGCAGTGGAAGGAAGGTAGTGCAGAGGTCCCCTGCGGTCATCCCTTTCCAAAACAGATACACCGCTTTGGGTATTGTTGGGGGGGGATGAGTCATCAGGGCAGGGCAGTAGCAGCCAAGTCCATGGCACTGTGAGCGGCTCTGCTGCACAGGAGGGCAGGAAAAAGAGTGGGAGAGCTAAAGTGATAGGGGATTCTATTGTAAGGGGAATAGATAGACATTTCTGTGGCTGCAATCGAGACTCCAGATGGTATGTTGCCTCCCTGGTGCAAGAGTCAAGGATGTCTCGGAGCGGTTGCAGGACATTTTGGAGTGTGGGGGAGAACAGCCAGTTGTCGTGGTGCATATAGGTACCAACGATATAAGTAAAAAAAAACGTGATGAGGTCCTACAAGCTGAATTTAGGGAGCTCGGAGTTAAATTAAAAAGTAGGACATCAAAGGTAGTAATCTCAGGATTGCTACCAGTGCCACGTGCTAGTCAGAGTAGGAATCACTGGTTAGCTCAGATGAATACGTGACTACATTGGAACCGGTTCTGGGGAAGGTGGGACCAGTACAAACCGGACGGTCTGCACCTGGGCAGGACCGGAACCAATGTCCTACGGGGAGTGTTTGATAGTGCTGTTGGGGAGGGGTAAAACTAATATGGCAGGGGGATGGGAACCTATGCAGGGAGACAGAGGGAAGTGGAATGGGGGCAGAAGAAAAAGGTAAAAAGAAGAAAAGTAAAAGTGGAGGGCAGAGAAACCCAAGGCAAAAATCAAGAAGGGCCACATTACAACAAAATTCTAAAAGGGCAAAGTGTGTTAAAAAGACGAGCCTGAAGGCTCTGTGCCTCAATGCAAGGAGTATTCATAATAAGACGGACGAATTAACTGCACAGGCAGCAATTAATGAATATGATAAAATTGGCATCACGGAGACATGGCTCCAGGGTGTTCAAGGCTGGGAACTCAACATCCAGGCGTGTTCAACATTCAGGAAGGATAGACAGAAAGGAGAAGGAGGTGGGGTAGCGTTGTTGGTTAAAGTGGAAATTAATGCAATAGTAAGGAAGGACATTAGCTTGGATAATGTGGAATCTGTATGGGTGGAACTGCGGAATACCAAAGGGCAGAAAACGCAAGTGGGAGTTGTGTACAGACCACCAAACAGTTGTAGTGAGGTTGGCGACAACATCAAACAAGAAATCAGGGATGCGTGCAATAAAGGTACAGCAGTTATCATAGGCGACTTTAATCTACATATTGATTGACCTAACCAAACTGTTAGCAATACGGTGGAGGAGGATTTCCTGGAGTGTATTAGGGATGGTTTTCTGGACAAATATGTCGAGGAACCAACCAGAGGGCTGGCCATCCTAGACTGGGTGATGTGTAATGAGAAAGGGCTAATTAGCAATCTTGTTGTGCGAGGCCCCTTGGGGAAGAGTGACCATAATATGGTAGAATTCTTTATAAGATGGAGAGTGACACAGTTAATTCAGAGACTAGGGTCCTGAACTTAAGGAAAGGTAACTTCAATGGTATGAGACGTGAATTGGCTAGAATAGACTGGCAAATGATATTTAAAGGGTTGACAGTGGATAGTCAATGGTAAACATTTAAAGATCACCTGGATGAACTTCAACAATTGTGCATCCCTGTCAGGAATAAAAATAAAACGGGGAAGGTATCTCAACTGTGGCTAACAAGGGAAATTAAGGATAGTGTTAAATCCAAGGAAGAGGCATATAAATTGGCCAGAAAAACCCACCCCACAGTCACTGACACCAATCTCCTCCTGTCTGATATAAACCCATCCCACAGTCACTGACACCAATCTCCTCCTGTCTGATATAAACCCACCCCACAGTCACTGACACCAATCCCCTCCTGTCTGATATAAACCTATCCCAAATTCACTGACACCAATCCCCTCCTGTCTGATATAAACCCACCCCACAGCCAGTGACACCATAGAAACATAGAAAATAGGTCCAGGAGTAGGCCATTTGGCCCTTCGAGCCTGCACCGCCATTCAATGAGTTCATGGCTGAACATGCAACTTTAGTACCCTATTCCTGCTTTCTCGCCATACCCCTTGATCTCCCTAGTAGTAAGGACTACATCTAACTCCTTTTTGAATATATTTAGTGAATTGGCTTCAACAACTTTCTGTGATAGAGAATTCCACAGGTTCACCACTCTCTGGGTGAAGAAGTTTCTCCTCATCTCGGTCCTAAATGGCTTACCCCTTAATCTTAGACTGTGACCCCTGGTTCTGGACTTCCCCAACATTGGGAACATTCTTCCTGAATCTAACCTGTCTAAACCCGTCAGAATTTTAAACGTTTCTATCAGATCCCCTCTCATTCTTCTGAACTCCAGTGAATACAAGCCCAGTTGATCCAGTCTTTCTTGATATGTCAGTCCCGCCATCCCGGGAATCAGTCTGGTGAACCTTCGCTGCTCTCCCTCAATAGCAAGAATGTCCTTCCTCAAGTTAGGAGACCAAAACTATACACAATACTCCAGGTGTGGCCTCACCAAGGCCCTGTACAACTGTAGTAACACCTCCCTGTCCCTATGCTCAAATCCCCTCGCTATGAAGGCCAACATGCCATTTGCTTTCTTAACCGCCTGCTGTACATACATGCCAACCTTCAATGACTGATGTACCATGACACCCAGGTCTCGTTGCACCTCTCCTTTTCCTAATTTGTCACCATTCAGATAATAGTCCATCTCTTTGTTTTTACCACCAAAGTGGATAACCTCACATTTATCCACATTATAATTCATCTGCCACGTATTTGCCCACTCACCTAACCTATCCAAGTCACTCTGCAGCCTCATAGCATCCTCCTCACAGCTCACACTGCCACCCAACTTAGTGTCATTCGCAAATTTGGAGATACTACATTTAATCCCCTTGTCTAAATCATTAATGTACAATGTAAACAGCTGGGGCCCCAGCACAGAACCTTGCGGTACCCCACTAGTCACTGCCTGCCATTCTGAAAAGTACCCATTTACTCCTACTCTTTGCTTCCTGTCTGCCAACCAGTTCTCAATCCACGTCAGCACACTACCCCCAATCCATGTGCTTTAACTTTGCACAATAATCTCTTGTGTGGGACCTTGTCGAAAGTCTTCTGAAAGTCCAAATACACCACATCAACTGGTTCTCCCTTGTCCACTCTACTGGAAACATCCTCAAAAAATTCCAGAAAATTTGTCACGCATGATTTCCCTTTCACAAATCCATGCTGACTTGGACCTATCATGTCACCTCTTTCCAAATGCGATGCTATGACATCCTTCATAATTGATTCCATCATTTTACCCACTATCGATGTCAGGCTGACCGGTCTATAATTCCCTGTTTGCTCTCTCCCTTCTTTTTTAAAAAGTGGGGTTACATTGGCTACCCTCCACTCCATAGGAACTGATCCACAGTCGATGGAATGTTGGAAAATGACTGTCAATGCATCCGCTATTTCCAAGGCCACCTCCTTAAGTACTCTGGGATGCAGACCATCAGGCCCTGGGGATTTAGCGGCCTTCAATCCTATCAATTTCCCCAACACAATTTCCCGACTAATAAGGATTTCCCTCAGTTCCTCCTTCTTACTCGACCCTCTGACCCCTTTTATATCCGGAAGGTTGTTTGTGTCCTCCTTAGTGAATACCGAACCAAAGTACTTGTTCAATTGGTCTGCCATTTCTTTGTTCCCCATTATGACTTCCCCTGATTCTGACTGCAGGGGACCTACGTTTGTCTTTACTAAACTTTTTCTCTTTACATATCTATAGAAGCATTTGCAGTCCGTTTTAATGTTCCCTGCAAGCTTTCTCTCGTACTCTATGTTCGCTGCCCAAATCAAACCCTTTGTCCTCCTCTGCTGAGTTCTAAATTTCTCCCAGTCCCGGGTTTGCTGTTATTTCTGACCAATTTGTATGCCACTTCCTTGGCTTTAATAAAATCCCTGATTTCCCTTGATAGCCACGGTTGAGCCACCTTCCCTTTTTTATTTTTACGCCAGACAGGGATGTACAATTGTTGTAGTTCATCCATGCGGTCTCTAAATGTCTGCCATTGCCCATCCATTTTCAACACCTTAAGTATTATTCGCCAATCTATCCTAGCCAATTCACGCCTCATACCTTCAAAGTTACCCTTCTTTAAGTTCTGGACCATGGTCTCTGAATTAACTGTTTCATTCTCCATCCTCTCCTGTCTGATATAAACCTACCCACAGTCACTGACACCAATCCCCTCCTGTCTGATATAAACCCACCCCACAGTCACTGACACCAATCTCCACCTGTCTGATATAAACCTAACCACAGTCGCTGACACCATAGAAACATAGAAAATAGGTGCAGGAGTAGGCCATTCGGCCATTCGAGCCTGCACCGCCATTCAATAAGATCATGGCTGATCATTCCTTCAGTACCCCTTTCCTGCTTACTCTCCATATCTCTTGATCCCCTTAACCGTAAGAGCCATATCTAACTCCCTCTTGAATATATCCAGTGAACTGGCATCAACAACTCTCTGCGGCAGGGAATTCCACAGGTTAACAACTCTCTGAGTGAAGAAGTTTCTCCTCATCTCAGTCCTAAATGGCCTACCCCTTATCCTAAGATAATGTCCCTTGGTTCTGGACTTCCCCAACATCGGGAACATTCTTCACGTATCTAACCTGTCCAGTCCCGTCAGAATCTTATAAATTTTATGAGGTCCCCTCTCATCCTTCTAAACTCCAGTGTGTAAAGGCCCAGTTGATCCAGTCTCTCCTCATATGTCATTCCTGCCATCCCTGGAATCAGTCTGGTGAACCTTCGCTGCACTCCCTCAATAGCAAGAACATCCTTCCTCAGATTTGGAGATCAAAACTGTACACAATATTCCAGGTGAGGCCTCACCAAGGCCTTGTACAGCTGCATTAAGACCTCCCTGCTCCTATACTCCAATCCCCTAGCTATGAAGGCCAACATACCATTTGCCTTCACCACCTACTGTACCTGCATGCCCACTTTCAGTGACTGATGAACCATGACACCCAGGTCTCGTTGCACCTCCCCTTTTTCTAGTCTGCCGCCATTCAGATAATATACTGCCTTCGTGTTTTTGCCCCCAAAATGGATAACTTCACATTTATCCACATTATACTGCATCTGCCATGCATTTGCCCACTCACCTAACCTGTCCAAGTCACCCTGCAGCCTCTTAGCGTCCTCCTCACAGCTCACACTGCCACCCAGTTTAGTGTCATCCGCAAACTTGGAGATATTACACTCTATTCCTTCATCTAAATCGTTAATGTATATTGTAAAGAGCTGGGGTCCCAGCACTGAGCCCTGCGGCACTCCACTAGTCACTGCCTGCCATTCTGAAAAGAACCCATTTATCCCGAATCTCTGCTTCCTGTCTGCCAACTAGTTTCCGATCCACGTCAGTATATTACCCCCAATACCATGTGCTTTGATTTTGCACACCAATCTCTTGTGCGGGACCTTGTCAAAAGCCTTTTGAAAGTCCAAATACACCACATGCACTGCTTCTCCCTTGTCCACTCTACTAGTTACATCCTCAAAAAATACCAGAAGATTCGTCAAGTATGATTTCCCTTTCATAAATCCATGCTGACTTGATCCGATCCTGCTATTTCATCCGTAATGATTGATTCCAACATCAATCCCCTCCTGTCTGATATAAACCAACCCACAGTCACTGAAACCAATCCCCTCCTGTCTGATATAAACCCACCCCACAGTCACTGACACCAATCTCCTCCTGTCTGATATAAACCCACCCCACTGTCACTGACATCAATCTCCTCCTATCTGATATAAACCCACCCCACTGTCACTGACACCAATCTCCTCCTGTCTGATATAAACCCACCCCACAGTCACTGACACCAATCTCCTCCTGTCTGATATAAACCCACCCCACAGTCACTGACACCAATCTCCTCCTGTCTGATATAAACCCACCCCACTGTCACTGACACCAATCTCCTCCTGTCTGATATAAACCCACCCCACAGTCACTGACACCAATCTCCTCCTGTCTGATATAAACCCACCCCACTGTCACTGACACCAATCTCCTCCTATCTGATATAAACCCACCCCACACAATCACTGACACCAATCCCCTCCTATCTGATATAAACCCACCCCACAATCACTGACACCAATCCCCTGAAGGTGCTGACTCTGGCTGGATTCAGTTGTACCCTTGCAAAGATGTTAAATACATAAGAAATAGGAGCAGGAGTAGGCCATTTGGCCATCGAGCCTGCTCCGCCATTCAATAAGATCATGGCTGATCTGATGTTAGTCTCAACTCCACTTCCCTGCCCGATCTCCATGACCCTTGACTCCCCTATCATTCAAGAATCTGTCTATCTCCACTTTCAATATATTCAATGACCCAGCCTGGGCAGCTCTCTGGGGCAGAGAATTCCAAAGATTCACGACCCTCAGAGAAGAAACTCATCTTCATTTCCGTTTTAAATGGGCGACCCCTTATTCTGGAATTATGCCCCTTAGTTCTAGATTCCCCCACGAGAGGAAACATCCTCCCAGCATCGACCCTGTCAAGCCCTTCAGAATCTTATACATTGCAATACGATCACCTCCCATTCTTCTAAACGCCAATGAGTACCGGCCCAACCTTTCATAGAATCACAGAAATTTACAGCATGGAAGGAGGCCATTTCAACCCAACGTATCGGCACCAGCTGACAAACAGCTATCCAGCCTAATCCCACTTTGTAGCTCTTGGTCCGTAGCCCTGCAGGTTACAGCACTTCAAGTACACATCCAAGCACCCCTTAAATGTGGTGAGGGTTTCTGCCTCTACCATCCTTTCAGGCAGTGAGTTCCAGACCCCCACAACCCTCTGGGTGAAGAAACATCCCCTCATATCTCTAAACCTCTCACCAATTACTTTAAATCTATTTCCCCTGGTTGTTGACCCCTCTACTAAGGGAAATAGGTCCTTCCTATCCACTCTATCTCAGCCCCTCATAATTTTATACACCTCAATAAGGTCACCCCTCAGCTTCCTCTGTTCCAAGGAAAACAAACCCAGCCTATTTGATCTTTCCTCATAGCTAAAATTTTACAGACCAGGCAACATCCTCGTAAATCTCCTCTGTACCCTCTCCAGTGCAATCACATCTTTCCTGTAATGAGGTGACCACAACTGCACGCAGTACTCTAGCTGTGGCCTAACTAGTGTTTTATATAGTTCAAGCATAACCTCCCTGCTCTTGTATTCTATACCTCGGCTAATAAAGGCAAGTGTTCCATATGCCTTCTTAACCACCTTATCCACCTGGCCTGTTACCTTCAGGGACCTGCGGACATGCACTCCAAGGTCCCTTTGTTCCTCAACACTTCCTAGTGTCCTACCATTTAATGTGTATTCCCTTGCCTTGTTAGCCCTCCCCAAATGCATTACCTCACACTTCTCCAGATTGAATTAATTTGCCACTGTCCTGCCCACCTGACCAGTTCATTGATATCTTCCTGCAGTCTACAGCTTTCTTCTTCATTATCAACCACTCAGCCAATTTTTGTATCATTTACAAACTTCTTAATCATACCCCCTACATTCAAGTACAAATCATTGACATATACCACAAAAAGCAAGGGACCTAGTACTGATTCCTGCAGAACCCCACTGGAAACAGCCTTCCAGACACAAAAACACCCATCAACCATCACCCTTTGCTTCTTGCCTCAGAGCCAAATTTGGACCCAACTTGCCACTTTGCCCTGGATCCCCTGGGCTCTTACTTTTGTGACCAGTCTGCCATGTGGGACCTTATCAAAAGCTTTGGTAAAATCCATATACACTACATCATATACACCTCATCGACGCTCCTGGTTACCTCCTCGAAAAAGTTAGTCAGACACGAGCTTCCCTTAACAAATCCATGCTGGCGGTCCTTGATTAATCCGTGTTTTTCTAAATGAAGGTTTATCCTGCCCCTCAGAATTTATTTCAATAATTTTCCCACCACCGAGGTTAGGCTGACTGGTCGGTAAATACTCGGTCTATCCCTTTCTCCTTTTTTAAATAAAGGTACAACATTAGCAGTTCTCCAGTCCTCTGGCACCACACCTGTAGCCAGAGAGGATTGGAAAATGATGGTCAGAGCCTCTGCTATTTCCTCCTTTGCTTCTCTTAACAGCCTGGGATACATTTCATCCAGGCCTGGGGATTTATCCAGTTTCAAAGCTGCTAAACCCCTTAATACTTCCTCTCTCACTTTGTTTATTTCATCTAATATTTCACACTCCTCCTCCCTGATTGCAATATCTGCATCGCCCCTCACATTTGTGAAAACCAATGTAAAGTATTTATTCAGAAGCATACCTGGGTCTTCCACCTCCACACAGAGATGACCTTTTTGGTCTCTAATCGGCCCCACTCTTTCTCTAGTTATCCTCTTGCTCTGAATGTATTTATAAAACATCTTTGGGTTTTCCTTGATTTTACTCGCCAAAATGTTTCCATGCGCTCTCTTTGTTTTCCCAATGTCCTTTTTAATTGCACCCCTGCACTTTCTGTACTCCTCTAGATTTTCTGCCATATTGAGCCCATGGTATCTGTCATAAACCTCCCTTGTTTTCTTTATCCTACCTTGCATGTCCCTTGACATCCCGGGGCTCTAGATCTGTTAGTCCCACCCTTTTTCTCTCAGGGCATATGTTTGGCCTGAGCCCTCCGGATCTCCTCCTTGAATGCCTCCCACTGCTCTGACACTCATTTACCTCCCAGTAGCCGTTTACAGACCACTGTGGGCTAAATCACCTCTCAGCTTAGCAAAGTTGGCTTTTCCCAAATTTAGAACTTTTATTCCTGGTTTATCTTTTCCATAACTACCCTAAATCTAACTGAATTGTGATCACTAGCACCAAAATACTCTCCCACTTAGTAGACATACAACTGTGACAATTAGCTGTTATTGTCCCGATCGGACACACGGCTGGTGGTACAAACAGTTCTTATCTTCACCGTCTGCCCTGAAATGTCTTCTGGGTCTTTCTTTTATTCTCTTTTCGGGGTGGGCCTGGTGTAGGATATTGACAGGACCATTTAACCGATAATATGTCGGGTTCTTTGTCTCAACTCTTGGGTGAAACCTCCTCCCACGGTTGGAGTCAGACATTCTTGGCCTTCAGATGTTTGGAGCTGCCTGTTAGTGTTAATTCCTGGATTCTTTTACTTCAATCTGGTTCAGTAAAATTACTGAGTCGAATACCTCTTGTGCTTTGAACAAAGCAGTCTTTATTACCGGCCAGTAAGACCTATCAGACAGAAGATATACTCTCTGGATAGAGCGTACACACTCCCTACGGATAGGTGAAGTTACATCGTAAAGCGTTAACAGTTATACAGTTTTGAAATCAGATAACAAAATACAAATGGATTGACAGTCTAACTCAGCCACTCATTAGTCAATCTATATGAGATGTTCTTCTTGAAAGCTCAAGTATTGCCTCCAAATGTTTCAATCTAATGGTGTGACTATTTACTGAGACCTTGCAATTCTGCAGATGTATTTCATGTTACAATTATATATTATTGGCAGGATTAGTGACTTGAAACCTTGAGAAAGACTGTTAGCTATGCTGATGTTGCACTATTTGCAATCTGACATTCTCCCAGCTATTATTCCATGGCTTATACATTTTCATATATCCCGTTTACTGTCCTTAATTCCATACAGATATCCACATCCCTCCTTTTATCATTCTATGATAACATTTAGGATCATTCTATGAGTATTGCATTGTTGAGTAGTTCTCTAGTTTGTTGGATCATAACCCGGGAACCCTTGACCACAAGAGGGTCTGCTAACCTTGTCATTGCTTTACAGCAGAGGTTAAGGCAACCAACAATCAAACAGCAGGTAATTATTATTACGATGAGAACAATTGCCCCATGTATTAGATAGGATCTCCAAGATCCACCCAGAAACCAATCAAACCTGCTAAGTTCTTTTGCTGGTGTGGATAACTTTTTCACCTCCCTCCTTATGTGATCGGCAAGGTGGGTTATGTTTTCTGAACTATCAGGAATGTAAGTGCAACATTCAGATCCTATCAGGGCACACGTTCCCCCTTTCTCAGCTAACAGGTAATCGAGGGCCATTCGGTTTTGTAATGCTACGGTCCTTATCGCTACCATTTCAGCTGTGATGCCCTCCAGAGCCTCAGCAGTGTGGTTAGCTACCTGTTCCAATATCGTTTCTTTTAATCCATCTAACAGTCTCAGTTAGGGTCCGGGGAACGGTGCGCAAAGGAATTCCCCCTTTGGAATGTATAGGGTTATGTGAACACACCCAGCATCTAGTGAAGCGCCCTTTTTCCGCATAAACGTAAGACATATACAAAAAGGTGTTTACATGGAGCTCTCGCCTTTGTCTTCCTTCCCGTGCACCAAAACTGTCATATATCAACACTATTATGCAGACAGTAGCATACAGACACAGTCTCATCTTATAAATAGTCCAATTATTTAGCTGATAAAAAGAGTTCTGTTTTCACATTTCCCTTCAGGTCTCCGTCAGTGTATTTGGCTGTCTGACAGGTAAGAGTTCAAACTGATCCTCCTTCAACTGCCTTGTTCAGCTATAGGGAGGAGGAGATCTGGAACAGAAACAGGAATTAGACTAACCAGCAAAATTTGTTTAAATGGTGATGAGCTTGCAGTGGTGCAGGTGAACCCAGGCACTTTTCCCCTCAACCTTTGCTGCAGTGGGGGTAGTGAGTGACACCTAAAAAGACCCCTCCTATTGTGGCTCTAATCCCTTCCGAATCCATACTTCCCTGGTGCCACGAGGGACAATTCGGGTAAAACTGGGAGGTCGAGGTGAGCATCTTGAACCTGGTTGTGAACTAGTCGCAGAGCCTGAGTCAGAGAAAGAACATAGGTGGTCATCAGTCTAGCTGAGATCTCATATCTAGGAACAATTTCCCTCATTAACACCTTAACAATAGTCTGAGTCTTATTGTCCAGGTTAGGGTAGGCTTCAATCCATCTGCTAAACACATCTACTATTACTCACACATATCTGTAACACTGAACTTTTTGCAACTCAATGTAGTCCAACTGAAATGTCTCAAAGGGACCTTCGGGTAGGGGCGTTTTACCCCAATCACAGGGGACTCCCTTCCCTGGATTATGTTGCTGGCCAACCAGGCAACGACTACTGATGTTCTGGGTGAGCGCCTGGAGTTTAGGGTGCCACCAAGTAGCCAAAAGTGTGTCACTCGTGGTCCTTGCTCCACAATGAGTAGCAAAATGCAGACATTCTATAACCCATGAGGCCAACTCGTCAGACATGCAAGTCTGTTCCGCGGGAGTGGTCCAGAGTTTAGAAACATTGTCATAAGTACATGCATAATATTTCCACAACAGTTTATCTTTTTCAGGAGCGTCCCCCTGTGCTTTTATAACATCTTGGATGGTTGGCATTGGTTTTTCCGAGGCTAACTTATCCTTCGCAGGATTTTTAGTCTGACTCATAATTTTGGGCACTACCATCTGTTGGTCACGAGAGGCCTGTTTGGCCTCTTGGTCAGGACAACGATTCCCTATATCAACCAGCGAATTTCCGGTAGGTTGGGCGGTACATTTGACAATGGCAATGTGTTTGGGGAACATGAGGGCTTGCAACAAATCAGATACTAGCTGTTTATGAGATATCTCATTCCCCTGTGAGGTTAGGAATCCCCTATTTTTCCATAATTGTCCGAAATCATGCGCCACCCCAAAGGCATACCTAGAGTCGGTATAGATATTGACTTTGAGATCTTTGGCCAAGATACAGGCTTGGGTGAGGGCGAATAGTTCAGCTTGTTGAGCAGAATAGGCGGTTTCAAAGCAGCAGATTCCAAGACCTGATTCTCCTGGTTTACTATGGCGTATCCTGAGATTCGTGTATCTTCTGGATTAATAGAAGTACTTCCGTGAACAAACATAAACAATCATGACTGGGTTCTTCCTCATCTTGGGGTGGCTCAGTAAGAAAACAGGCCGGATTAATTGCAGTATAGTGCCAAAAAGTCAGTTTAGGATTGCCTGTGATTTCAGTGGGTTCTGTCGGATTGCCCTGCACTGAGATCTCAATCGGATCAATGGGAGTATAACCCACTTGGGAGGGGTTCTCTGCCCACACATGAGGATCCACATAGTCAGGTATGCCGGAGCCAGTATGATGCTGTAGAGTCGTTAAGACCTTCTCGGGGTCCCCATGAAATTGGACTGTTCGGCCATGTTTTACAATTTGCACATCCCGGCTGGTAGGGTCAGCCTCATCTATGGACTTGCGTACCATAACTCCCAAATCTTTAGCATGGTGAGGGGCTAATACTTCACGAGCAATATGCGGTGCCATTGTTAGGGGCTGTTTCCACAGATTCTTATCCACTTCCACAAAATCTGCCTCTCTTTCCAGTCCAGTCACTCTAGCCCTTAATAGAATTCCCTTCACTTCCCCTTCGTGATCCTGATAAAAGTTCTGCAGGTCCTGATTCTTTCCACTGGGATCGTATGCTAGGGTCACGTGATAGGGTGCCTGCGGCAGGTCCAGAGACCACCACTGAGGGGTTCTAGTGGTATAATACTGCCGCTTAAGGGTTTCCTGTTTTACAATAATCTCCATACTCCAAATGCAACTGGAATTTGCAAAGGAGGTCTCTAGTCATCAAGTTACAGTCCAGATTGGTAGTGATGACAAATCGATGTTCTACCAATTCTTCTTGGTAACCCACTTTAACTAGTTCTGACACCGGGAATGTCGAGATTTGTCCCAGGAATCCTGAAAGTTCCTGTGTTTCAGTAGAAGCAGGGAGTTTAAGCTTTGATTGTACAGAAGACATGAAGGCTCCCGTATCTATCGAAAAGGGTTGCCACTCATTCAGAATGGGTTCGTCGTCCGGGGAGGATCCCTGCACAATCAAGCTGCATAGTCAATCGGGGGACAATTGACCAAAGGGGTTGTTCTGGGAGAAGTTAGTGTAAGATCCTCCTCTCCCCCCTTGCCCCCCTCCTCTTCCTCCTCTTCCTTTTCCATGCTGACGGTAGGGGCAATTTTTATTCCAATGTCCTTCCTGCCCACAATTAAAACAGTCAATTCCTCTTACCCAGTCCCGGCCTCTTCCCATACCATGCCGGGGACAATAGGGAGGTTTATTAGCAGGGCTCGGGCCGTTTGGTTGTTTAGTATAACCGTATCCTTGCTTATCCATCCAATCCTGTATGCCACACTACGGTTCTATTGCTCCTTCCTCCCGAGATGGCTCTTCCTTTCTAGTCACGTATTTAGTCTTGACCTGGGTTGGGGGCGCACCTCCCCCCTCCCCTTTCTTTTTCTGCCAATAATATCTAACTGCCCTTTCCATCTGTCCGGATAGCGTGAGCAATCAAATAGTTGTTTGAAGATCACAGACATCTATAGAGAGGTGGTCTGCAGCTTGTTGTGCATCAGGGTTTGGCATTGGTCTGACAGGGAATTGGTGTCGGGACTTTGGGATCTTGGAAATCATTTCTAGGCCGGAGGATGTTTCAGAGCTGTCTGACTGCTTGACAGTTCTGCGTCTCGATCGGCGGGGGAGTTTGCTATGTCTTTCACAACTTGGACTGGTAGGTTGACTAGAAGATTTACGGGACTGTTTGTGATGTTGAGATATAGTTCTGCCCTTTCGAGTGTGAGATCTGGTCCTTTCGGCTATATTGCCTGTGAACTGGGGATCCGAATCGCTATCAGAGGATGAGGAGTCAGTTTGGGTTAGTTGCTTTGGTGATATGTGGTTGTTCCTAACTCTTTTTACCGGAGTGTTCGGTGGAGGGTGTTGGGAAGAGGACTGGAGCAAGAGGCCAGGGGGTGCGGGAGGCGCCGTTGGGCGCTGAGTCAGTGGCCACTCATCAATTTCATCATCAGCCTCGGTTAACACAAAGCCAGCCATTTTAACTTGTAGTTGATCAATACCTTTCTCAGAGGTCCCAGAGGATCTCTTAGCAAGTTTCTTGTGCGCACATTCATTCTTTTTTTTTAAGACGTCTACAGTTTTAACATGTGTTCCCTCTGTCAATGCAAGTCCTAATTTAATAGCATTTGTTTGCCAACTCGATAGAAGTGATGCATCTTTTAATTTCTGACAATAATGTCGCCAGGTTGCAATTAAATTTTTTATCCCCTTTTCCTCGTCCCCTTCTCCAAATTAATACATTTAGAGAACGCATGGATGAATTACAACAATTGTACATTCCTGTCTGGCGTAAAAATAAAAAAGGGAAGGTGGCTCAACCGTGGCTATCTAGGGAAATCAGGGATAGTATTAAAGCCAAGGAAGTGGCATACAAATTGGCCAGAAATAGCAGCGAACCTGGGGACTGGGAGAAATTTAGAACTCAGCAGAGGAGGACAAAGGGTTTGATTAGGGTAGGGAAAATGGAGTACGAGAAGAAGCTTGCAGGGAACATTAAGGCGGATTGCAAAAGTTTCTATAGGTATGTAAAGAGAAAGAGGTTAGTAAAGACAAACGTAGGTCCCCTGCAGTCAGAATCAGGGAAAGTCATAACGGGGAACAAAGAAATGGCAGACCAATTGAACAAGTACTTTGGTTCAGTATTCACTAAGGAGGACACAAACAACCTTCCGGATATAAAAGTGGTCAGAGGGTCTATTAAGGAGGAGGAACTGAGGGAAATCTTTATTAGTCGGGAAATTGTGTTGGGGAAATTGATGGGATTGAAGGCCGATAAATCCCCAGGGCCTGATGGACTGCATCCCAGAGTACTTAAGGAGGTGGCCTTGGAAATAGCGGATGCATTGACAGTCATTTTCCAACATTCCATTGACTCTGGATCAGTTCCTATCGAGTGGAGGGTAGCCAATGTAACCCCACTTTTTAAAAAAGGAGGGAGAGAGAAAGCAGGGAATTATAGACCGGTCAGCCTGACCTCAGTAGTGGGTAAAATGATGGAATCAATTATTAAGGATGTCATAGCAGCGCATTTGGAAAATGGTGACATGATAGGTCCAAGTCAGCATGGATTTGTAAAAGGGAGATCATGCTTGACAAATCTTCTGGAATTTTTTGAGGATGTTTCCAATAAAGTGGACAAAGGAGTACCAGTTGATGTGGTATATTTGGACTTTCAGAAGGCTTTCGACAAGGTCCCACACAGGAGATTAATGTGCAAAGTTAAAGCACATGGGATTGGGGGTAGTGTGCTGACGTGGATTGAGAACTGGTTGTCAGACAGGAAGCAAAGAGTAGGAGTAAATGGGTACTTTTCGGAATGGCAGGCAGTGACTAGTGGGGTACCGCAGGGTTCTGTGCTGGGGCCCCAGCTGTTTACATTGTACATTAATGATTTAGACGAGGGGATTAAATGTAGTATCTCCAAATTTGCGGATGACACTAAGTTGGGTGGCAGTGTGAGCTGCGAGGAGGATGCTATGAGGCTGCAGAGTGACTTGGATAGGTTAGGTGAGTGGGCAAATGCGTGGCAGATGAAGTATAATGTGGATAAATGTGAGGTTATCCACTTTGGTGGTAAAAACAGAGAGACAGACTATTATCTGAATGGTGACAGATTAGGAAAAGGGAAGGTGCAACGAGACCTGGGTGTCATGGTACATCAGTCATTGAAGGTTGGCATGCAGGTACAGCAGGCGGTTAAGAAAGCAAATGGCATGTTGGCCTTCATAGCGAGGGGATTTGAGTACAGGGGCAGGGAGGTGTTGCTACAGTTGTACAGGGCCTTGGTGAGGCCACACCTGGAGTATTGTGTGCAGTTTTGGTCTCCTAACTTGAGGAAGGACATACTTGCTGTTGAGGGAGTGCAGCGAAGATTCACCAGACTGATTCCCGGGATGGTGGGACTGACCTATCAAGAAAGACTGAATCAACTGGGCTTGTATTCACTGGAGTTCAGAAGAGTGAGAGGGGACCTCATAGAAACGTTTAAAATTCTGACGGGTTTGGACAGGTTGGATGCAGGAAGAATGTTCCCAATGTTGGGGAAGTCCAGAACCAGGGGTCACAGTCTAAGGATAAGGGGTAAGCCATTTAGGACCGAGATAAGGAGAAACTTCTTCACCCAGAGAGTGGTGAACCTGTGGAATTCTCTACCACAGGAAGTAGTTGAGGCCAATTCACTAAATATATTCAAAAGGGAGTTAGATGAAGTCCTTACTACTCCGGGGATCAAGGGGTATGGCGTGAAAGCAGGAAGTGGGTACTGAAGTTTCATGTTCAGCCATGAACTCGTTGAATGGCGGTGCAGGCTAGAAGGGCTGAATGGCCTGCTCCTGCACCTATTTTCTATGTTTCTATGTTTCTAATCCCTGTGCTTTTTTTTTTTACCTCTACGCTTCTAGTGTCACTTAGAGGCCACTGGTCATCCCCTAATAATTTGTTCAGGGCTCCTGATAATTTTCTAAAGTCTTCAGCTCTTTCAGGGAATTCCTCACATAGCTTTTGTAGCGGACTATCCGCATCCGTGGTTTTATCTAACTGATTACCCATTTTCATACTGCCCCTCGTATTACTGTGTCGCTACGCGTTCGTGTTGTCATGCAATTTAAACAAACTTAAAAATAGACACAGACTTTACAGAACTAACACAGACTTTAACTAACTCCAAATAACCAAACTTTACTAATGCTAACACTTACCCGCGTCGCCGCGCGATTTCAATACTAAACTACCACGTCGCCTCGCAGTTCACGTCGCCGCGCAATCCGCGTTGCCTCACAGTTCACGTCGCCGCGCAATCCGCATCGACCCGTGGCTCGCGTCGCCGCGCGAGTTAAGATACTTTAACTTTAAAAGGTAAACAAGGACTTCTAACACTTACCCGCATCGCCGCGCAGTTCGCGTCGCCGCGCGATTTACAAAATAGACAAAGACTTCTAACACTTACCCGCGTCGCCGCGCGGTTCGCGTCGCCGCGCGATTTCAATACTTAAAACTTTACTTAAAACTCTAAACTTTAAGACTTACAGACTTACTGCCATTAGCACTGACTTTCGCGATTCGCGTTGCTGCGCCTCTGCGTCACTACGCGTCGGCGTCACTGCACGTTTACGTCACCGCGCGTCTACGTCACTGCGCGTTGACGTCACTGCGCGTTCGCTTCACTGCGCGTTTATGTTACTGCGCGTTCGCTTCGGCCCTACCTTCCGAGTTGCTGCGGGGGTTTTTTTTTTAATTCAATCAGAGCCTAGACGGGCCAAGTGATATACAAGGTCGACGTCGTACCTGAGTTGAACACCTATCTTCTATTTAAATCCCCATTTTATTCCCTGTGAGCCTAATTTTCTAATTTCTTTCAGTCTCCAAATTTCCCTATCCTTTCGCGTTACTGCGCAGTTTAAATTCAATCAGCCAATGAAAGCCCTAATTTAATGGAGTTTTTCTGCCAATTGGACAGGAGTGATTTTATATTTTTCATAATTTAAAATCTCAGAACATTTTTTTTCTTTCAGCACCTATTTAGTACGTTACTTTTTTTTTATAACTAGAGAGAAGTCTGGCACGTAGGCTGTGGACTGCTTTTCGTTATCTCAATTGTTCCAGCCTCAAGGTCGTGTTATTTAATATAATTTTTTTTTTTTTAAATCCTTTTGAATCCATCTCAGTTGTTTTGCTGTGCCTTCTCTGAATGTTTGCTTTCAACAAGTTTTTTTTTTCTTTTTTTTTAACCACCGGGACCATGTAATTTTTTCTTTTTTTAACAAATCTATCCTTTGGGCATTTCCTGGCTCCGCAACTTATCATCCAAATATACGTAATTCAATAAGGTTCACACTCTTAAACTTCCCACATACAGGACAACACTACGAAGGGTTAAAACAAACTTTCATTCTGTTTGAGATAAAACAAACCACAACTCCCCGGCTTTTTTTTTACAGTAAAAGTCACAGAAGCATTTCTCATTTAAACAGACATTCACAAGAGTCTCTTTTCTTTCCTATTAATTTTTTTTTTTTTTTTTTGGATCCATGATTGATCATCTATCCCTATCTAGCTCTAACTATCTTTCCAAGTCGCCGCTTGGTTTGCGTCATCGCGCAATTTCCCTATCTCTATCCCTATTCTAAGTTTGAAAGGTATTCACCAGATTGTCCTGGATCTCGTTCAGACACTACCTGAGAACCAGCGAGTGGCTAAACTTTCCTCAGACTTTTGAAACCGGGGGAAACTGGAGCAGTATTGAAATCATACTCACTCCAGTGGCCATTTTCCCCTCGTCTCGTCCAAGGCTAGTCTGGCTCTTAATTCGCAAGTTTTCGGCAGTCGTCCGTTGAGATCCCACTTCTGACACCAAATGTAAATGTGGATTCTTTTACTTCAATCTGGTTCAGCAAAATTACTGAGTCGAATACCTCTTGTGCTTTGAACAAAGCAGTCTTTATTACCGGCCAGTAAGACCTATCAGACAGAAGATATACTCTCTGGATAGAGCGTACACACTCCCTACGGATAGGTGAAGTTACATCGTAAAGCGTTAACAGTTATACAGTTTAGAAATCAGATAACAAAATACAAATGGATTGACAGTCTAACTCAGCCACTCATTAGTCAATCTATATGAGATGTTCTTCTTGAAAGCTCAAGCATTGCCTCCAAATGTTTCAATCTAATGGTGTGACTATTTACTGAGACCTTGCAATTCTGCAGATGTATTTCATGTTACAATTATATATTATTGGCAGGATTAGTGACTTGAAACCTTGAGACAGACTGTTAGCTATGCTGATGTTGCACTATTTGCAATCTGACATTCTCCCAGCTATTCTTCCATGGCTTATACATTTTCATATATCCCGTTTACTTTACTGTCCTTAATTCCATATATTCCGTTCAGATATCCACATTAGCAGTTATTGATGTTCAAGCAGCTTTAGCTAATGTCCCATGGAATGAATCCTTCAATTCTAACACCATCTGATAAGGCTTTTTGGTCTCAAGTTATTTCTTCCAATCCATGATTTCTTACACCTGTGTTGGGGGTATCGCCTGGGCACGGTGCAGCCCTGCACTGATGTCCCCTTGCCCTGTGTACCCTGTGTTGGGGGTATCGCCTGGGCACGGTGCAGCCCTGCACTGATGTCCCCTGCCCTGTGTACCCTGTGTTGGGGGTATCACCTGGGCACGGTGCAGCCCTACACTGATGCCTCTTGCCCTGTGTACCCTGTGTTGGGGGTATCACCTGGGCACGGGTGCAGCCCTGCACTGATGTCCCCTGCCCTGTATACCCTGTGTTGGGGGTATTGCCTGGGCACGGTGCAGCCCTGCGCTGATGTCCCCTGCCCTGTATACCCTGTGTTGGGGGTATCGCCTGGGCACGGTGCAGCCCTGCTCTGATGCCCCCTGCCCTGTATACCGTGTGTTGAGGGTATCACCTGGGCACGGTGCAGCCCTGCGCTGATGCCCCCTGCCTTGTATACCCTGTGTTGAGGGTATCGCCTGGGCACGATGCCATCCGGCACTGATGCCCCCTGCCCTGTATACCCTGTGTTGGGGGTATTGACTGAGCACGGTGTAGCCCTGCTCTGATGCCCCTTGCCCTGTATACCCTGTGTTGGGGGTATTGCCTGGGCACAGTGCAGCCCTGCACTGATGCACCTTGCCCTGTATACCCTGTGTTGGGAGTATCACCTGGGCATGGTGCAGCCCTGCACTGATGCCCCTTGCCCTGTATACCCTGTGTTGAGGGTATTGACTGGGCATGGTGTAGCCCTGCACTGATGCCCCTTGCCCTGTGCAACATCAGGTGGTTCAGGAGAAGGCTGGTGCTTTTGTTGTTGCTGTTGCTGGTGGACCTGGTTCTGTTGCGGCTGATCATCATCAGATTGTGAGGACCAAGGTGAGACAGTATAACTCGTGTCCATTCGCATCTTATAGATGGCAGCTGGGGTTGAGATGACAGAAGCAATCTGTCAATGATGAGAGCGGTTGTTTCAAGGAGGTGACAGTGGATCGAGAGTTTACTCCAAACACTTCCAAAATGCATAAAGCTCAAAAGTGTCTCCCAAACCCTGAAGGCTGAAGCTTGTAAGATTGGGAACTGAATGGTTCTGGCAGCTTTTACACCACTTTTGCAGCTGTCACCTATACAGAGCAATGGAGACCATTAAAAACCCGACTTACTTACCTGACATGATCCCCGAGCGCCCTGAACCTCGTGAAAAAGCTGGAAAATTGGTAAACCCGGCACTTGGGAACCTGACATGGAGGCGGGTTCACAGCGGGCTGCCTATCTTTTAGATTTTGACAGCGGACCTGCCCCGAATCTGCCTTCTGAGCGCCGGTAAAATTCCGGCCTAGGAGTGCAGCCTGACTGAATTTACTCTGTACAGTTAACAGCTATCAGCTGTATGTGGTTGCTGGAGTAGGCGGGAAAAGTGGATTCAGCAGTTGTGGATTGCTTGACTCTCAAAAGGTATATATTAGGCACTAGGTTGCTTGAGCACAGAGCTTGGAGACAGGTTGGAGCACGCAAATGGAGTGTATCGCAAGCAGAGTGATTCCCCCATTACAGTGACTACCCGCCAAAAGTATTTCATTGGCTGTAAAGCGCTTTGAGATGTCCAGTGGTCATGAAAGGTGCTATATAAATGCAAGTCTTTCTTTCTTTCAGAGTGGAGGGATTTGGTGAATGAGGGAATGGGTGGAGAGGAGGAAGGCGGGTGAGACGTCCGGAGGGAGCGAGGTAAGTGACATTAGCACAAGGGAAGGAGCAGGAAAGTGATTGGTTGGTGAGTATAACAGCTCTTTTGCTCTCAAGATATGGTAAGTGGATTAAATTCAGAACTGGGAGAGTATTAACTACTGTAACTTTATTAAATTAATAACTTAAACTAAATTAACTAATTAAAACTAAAAATGAAAACCAAAATTAATGGTTTGAATAAAGACTGTAACTAATTCTATCAATAAAATAAAATGAGACAGAGGTGGCCGGGCAGGTGGTGTGTGGTAACTGCAGCATGTGGGAGTCAATGGAGACCAATGCGATCCCCAACAACCACATCTGTGGTAAGTGCCTGCAGCTTGAGGAAATTCAGCTCAGAGTTGTTGAGCTGGAGTCTGAGCTGCAGACATTGCGATGCACCAGGGAGGGGAGGGTTACCTGGACACTTTGTTCCAGGAGGCAGTCACACCCCTTAGGTTAGAGAGTACCTTAGAGTTAGTCAGTGGTCAGGGACAGGAGGATGTGACTGTGAGTCAGGAAGGTATGGGACCCAGGATGTAGTGATGGAGGAGCCTCAGCCCTTGACCCTGTCCAACAGGTACGAGGTACTTGTTACCTGTATGGATGAGAACAAGGACTGCAGGGAGGATGGGCAAACTGACCACGGCACCGTGGTACAGGAGGCCATTCAAGTGGGGGGAGTGTAAAGGAATGTGGTCGTGGTAGGCCACAGTATAGTCAGGGGGTAGATATTGTTCTCTGCAGTCGTGACCAGGAGTTCCGAAGGTTGTGTTGCCTGCCCGGTGCCAGGGTTAAAGATACCTCCTCGCGGTTGGAGAAGAACTTGAGAGTGGGAAGGGGAGGTTCCAGTTTTTGGGGTCCACATAAGAACCAACAACATGGGTAGAACTAGGAATGAGGTTCTGCTCAGAGAGTTTGAGCAGTTGGGTCCAAATTAAAAAGCAGAACTTCAAAGATAATAATCTTTGGCGTTACCTGAGCCACACATCAATTGACAGAGGGATAAGCAGGTTAGCAAGTTAAATGTGTGGCTCAAAGAGTGGTGTGTGAGGCAGGGGTTTTGCTTCCTGGGCCACAGGCACCAGTACTGGGGAAAGAGGGAGCTGTTCTGTTAGGACCAGTCTGGAACCAGTGTCCTGGTCAATCAATAACTAGGGCAGTAGACAGAGCTTTAAACTAATGAAGGGGTGGGTGTGGGAGCATTCAGGAAAGAGTAAATTTAAAAGCAGCAAGAGAAATGTCAAGTCTGCAGAGCAGAGCAGAATTTTGGGTAAAAATAAGCAGTTTGGGTCAGGAAGGAACAGCGCGAGTGACAAAGATAATAGGGCATCAGTGACAAAGGTGACATCAGGGAAAAATAGAAAAAAGTCAAAGTTAAAGGATGTATATCTGAATGTGCAGAGCATTCACAACAAAATAGATGAATTAATAGCGCAGATAGGAATGAGTAGGTTTGATCTCACAGCCAGTACGGAGACATGAGGGCTGAATTGATGAACCCTACGGGTCCGTACAAGGTGTGCACACACCCATAGGGACCCCGCAAGTTCTGGGTTTAGGCACGCACTGCACATGTGCTGGAACCCGCAACTTGCGATCTGTCAGGAATCCTCTTGACCAATCGACCGCATCCACCAGAAAAGTAGCACTGCTGGCGCAGGTTTGGGAGATTTGTCCAACTACTGGCCAGCAGCTATGGACAGAACTGCTACGGTGGATAAAAGCAGGCGTACATCCTGCATTCTGTCTAAGGTAGTAGCAGGACCAAGACGTGGCAGTCAGGGGGCTGGAAAACATGACTGTTTTAACTTTTAAAGTAAAGTTCTTGGAACAAATCCTGATTTATGTATTGAACAATTTTAATTTTTAAAATATTTCATTGTGTTTTGAGATCAAGTTAGAGGAATTTGGTGTTCTGAGGAGTGTAGGTAATTTAAAGAGAAACTTTTGATGTAGACGCGGTCAGCATTTTATTCAATTAGATTTCATTTTTTTAAATTTCAAAATAATTGTTTAAACTGAGTTTTTCCAGTTACTAATGTTTACACTAATTATCCCAGAATATATCAATGTATTAAATGGTTTCTTTTTTATGCTGTTTAAAAATGTTATCTATCACTTTGTAAACATTTTTAAAGTCTTAAAAATGGAGGTGGGGGTGAGATTGATGCGGCTGGTGTGATGGGCGGCTGAGCAATACCGCCCACCTGGTGCCCCGCCCACCCTGAATTACTACCCACTCACTTTATTAAATGGCCTTTACACCTCTCTCCATTGTTTCCCTACATGCACTGCATCGATTAAAGAGGCAGCCTGTGAGGGGAAAGATGCCTCATGACCAATTTTCCCCATCTTCTGTGTGACTCTGGCACATAGAACTGAAGGTGCCAGGGAACAACACAGAAGATTGAGGAACCATGACCGTTGCCTGATCAGGAGGAACTACGACCCACCCCAGACAACGGACAGCATGAGGCTGCCTTGTGAAATGATGTGGGATGAGTCGTGTGCGAGGAGGCTGCGCTTTAGCAAAGAGTCAACGACCGATTGTGTTGCATGTTAAAGGACGATCTCCAAACTCGCTCGAAGACCCCCACTGCCTTGTCCGTGTCCATGAAAGTAACCACAGCACTGAACTTCTTTGCATCAGAGTCATTTCAGTCAGGCACCAGTGACATTTCAAACATCACCCAGAGTGCAGCGAGGGCCTGCATTCAGCAGCTGACAGATGCCATATTCCGTCGGGCCTCTGAGTTCATCGACTTTGACTTCTCCACTCGGCAGCAAAAGGGGAGCATCCTTGCATTTTATCGAATTGCTGGCTTCCCCAAAGTGATTGTGGCTGTCGATGGAACCCATGTTGCATTGAAGGCACCAATTGATACAGCTGTGACATACAACAGGAAGGGGTATCATCCATTAAATGTAAGGATCGTCTTTGATGTGAAACTTAGGATCCTGACCGTGAATGCGACAAGGACTGCCTGCGAAAACCGTGGCTGGTGACACCATCCCACAGGACCAATAATGAGGCAGAGGAGAGATACAACCACCATGCATGGTCCACATGGCAAGTGGTCGAGAGGACAAACGGGGTTCTGAAATCACACTTCAGTTTCCTGGACAGGTCAGGGGGACATTGCAGTACTGTCCGGTGAAAGTGTCAAGGATTGTGGTGGCCTGTGGCACTTGGCACAACTTTGCTCTGCTGGAAGGACTGACACTTAACCCTGCAAACGAGCTCCCTGCTGTAATGGAGAACATTGAGGATGCCAATGTCCCTGTGGCCAGGCCTGATGGGGAGGAGCCAAGTGCTGCCTAAAGCAAAGGTGCAAGGGAACAGCGAGTAACCAACACGTTTACGGGGTGATGAGAGTGTCGACTCCTCCCTCCCCTTCCCCCAGCAAGGCACATAAAAGAACGCACGCAATTTAAAGTGAAACAGTGAATTTTTATTTTACCATAGAAACATAGAAACATAGAAAATAGGTGCAGGAGCAGGCCATTCAGCCCTTCTAGCCTGCACCGCCATTCAATGAGTTCATGGCTGAACATGAAACATCAGTACCCCCTTCCTGCTTTCTCACCATACCCCTTGATCCCCCGAGTAGTAAGGACTTCATCTAACTCCCTTTTGAATATATTTAGTGAATTGGCCTCAACTACTTTCTGTGGTAGAGAATTCCACAGGTTCACCACTCTCTGGGTGAAGAAGTTTCTCCTCATCTCAGTCCTAAATGGCTTACCCCTTATCCTTAGACTGTGTCCCCTGGTTCTGGACTTCCCCAACATTGCGAACATTCTTCCTGCATCCAACCTGTCCCAACCCGTCAGAATTTTAAACGTTTCTATGAGGTCCCCTCTCACTCTTCTGAACTCCAGTGAATACAAGCCCAGTTGATCCAGTCTTTCTTGATAGGTCAGTCCCACCATCCCGGGAATCAGTCTGGTGAATCTTCGCTGCACTCCCTCAATAGCAAGAACGTCCTTCCTCAAGTTAGGAGACCAAAACTGCACACAATACTCCAGGTGTGGCCTCACCAAGGCCCTGTACAACTGTAGCAACACCTCCCTGCCCCTGTACTCAAATCCCCTCGCTATGAAGGCCAACATGCCATTTGCTTTCTTAACCACCTGCTGTACCTGCATGCCAACCTTCAATGACTGATGTACCATGACACCCAGGTCTCGCTGCACCTTCTCCCTTCCTAATCTGTCACCATTCAGATAATAGTCTGTCTCTCTGTTTTTACCACCAAAGTGGATAACCTCACATTTATCCACATTATACTTCATCTGCCACGCATTTGCCCACTTACCTAACCTATCCAAGTCACTCTGCAGCCTCATAGCATCCTCCTCGCAGCTCACACTGCCACCCAACTTAGTGTCATCCGCAGATTTGGAGATACTACATTTAATCCCTTTGTCTAAATCATTAATGTACAATGTAAACAGCTGGGGCCCCAGCACAGAACCTTGCGGTACCCCACTAGTCACTGCCTGCCATTCTGAAAAGTACCCATTTACTCCTACTCTTTGCTTCCTGTCTGACAACCAGTTCTCAATCCACGTCAGCACACTACCCCCAATCCCTTGTGCTTTAACTTTGCACATTAATCTCCTGTGTGGGACCTTGTCAAAAGCCTTCTGAAAGTCCAAATATACCACATCAACTGGTCCTCCCTTATCCACTTTACTGGAAACATCCTCAAAAAATTCCAGAAGATTTGTCAAGCATGATCTCCCTTTCACAAATCCATGCTGACTTGGACCTATCATGTCACCATTTTCCAAATGCGCTGCTATGACATCCTTAATAATTGATTCCATCATTTTACCCACTACTGAGGTCAGGCTGACCGGTCTATAATTCCCTGCTTTCTCTCTCCCTCCTTTTTTAAAAAGTGGGGTTACATTGGCTACCCTCCACTCAATAGGAACTGATCCAGAGTCAATGGAATGTTGGAAAATGACTGTCAATGCATCCGCTATTTCCAAGGCCACCTCCCTAAGTACTCTGGGATGCAGTCCATCAGGCCCTGGGGATTTATCGGCCTTCAATCCCATCAATTTCCCCAACACAATTTCCCGACTAATAAAGATTTCCCTCAGTTCCTCCTCCTTACTAGACCCTCTAACCCCTTTTATATCCGGAAGGTTGTTTGTGTCCTCCTTAGTGAATACTGAACCAAAGTACTTGTTCAATTGGTCTGCCATTTTTTTGTTCCCCGTTATGACTTCCCCTGATTCTGACTGCAGGGGACCTACGTTTGTCTTTACTAACCTTTTTCTCTTTACATACCTATAGAAATTTTGCAATCCGCCTTAATGTTCCCTGCAAGCTTCTTCTCGTACTCCATTTTCCCTGCCCTAATCAAACCCTTTGTCCTCCTCTGCTGAGTTCTAAATTTCTCCCAGTCCCCAGGTTCGCTGCTATTTCTGGCCAATTTGTATGCCACTTCCTTGGCTTTAATACTATCCCTGATTTCCCTAGATAGCCACGGTTGAGCCACCTTCCCTTTTTTATTTTTACGCCAGACAGGAATGTACAATTGTTGTAATTCATCCATGCGGTCTCAAAATGTCTGCCATTGCCCATCCACAGTCAACCCCTTAAGTATCATTCGCCAATCTATCTTAGCCAATTCACGCCTCATACCTTCAAAGTTACCCTTCTTTAAGTTCTGGACCATGGTCTCTGAATTAACTGTTCCATTCTCCATCCGAATGCAGAATTCCACCATATTATGGTCACTCTTCCCCAAGGGGCCTCGCACAATGAGATTGCTAATTAATCCTCTCTCATTACACAACACCCAGTCTAAGATGGCCTCCCCCTAGTTGGTTCCTCGACATATTGGTCTAGAAAACCATCCCTTATGCACTCCAGGAAATCCTCCTCCACCGTATTGCTTCCAGTTTGGCTCGCCCAATCTATGTGCATATTAAAGTCACCCATTATAACTGCTGCACCTTTATTGCATGCACCCCTAATTTCCTGTTTGATACCCTCCCCAACATCACTACTACTGTTTGGAGGTCTGTACACAACTCCCACTAACGTTTTTTGCCCTTTGGTGTTCTGCAGCTCTACCCATATAGATTCCACATCATCCAAGCTAATGTCTTTCCTAACTATTGCATTAATCTCCTCTTTAACCAGCAATGCTACCCCACCTCCTTTTCCTTTTATTCTATCCTTCCTGAATGTTGAATACCCCTGGATGTTGAGTTCCCAGCCCTGATCATCCTGGAGCCATGTCTCCGTAATCCCAATCACATCATATTTGTTAACATCTATTTGCACACTTAATTCATCCACCTTATTGCGGATACTCCTTGCATTAAGACACAAAGCCTTCAGGCTTGCTTTTTTAACACCCTTTGTCCTTTTAGAATTTTGCTGTACAGTGGCCCTTTTTGTTCTTTGCCTTGGGTTTCTCTGCCCTCCACTTTTCCTCATCTCCTTTCTGTCTTTTGCTTTTGCCTCATTTTTGTCTCCCTCTGTCTCCCTGCATAGATTCCCATCCCCCTGCAATATTAGTTTAACTCCTCCCCAACAGCACTAGCAAACACTCCCCCTAGGACATTGGTTCCGGTCCTGGCCAGGTGCAGACCGTCCGGTTTGTACTGGTCCCACCTCCCCCAGAACCGGTTCCAATGCCCCAGGAATTTGAATCCCTCCCTGCTGCACCACTGCTCAAGCCACGTATTCATCTGCGCTATCCTGCGATTCCTACTCTGACTAGCACGTGGCACTGGTAGCAATCCCGAGATTACTACTTTTGAGGTCCTACTTTTTAATTTAGCTCCTAGCTCCTTTAAATTCTTTTCGTAGGACCTCATCCCTTTTTTTACCTATGTCGTTGGTACCAATGTGCACCACGACAACTGACTGTACTCCCTCCCATTTCAGAATGTCCTGCACCCGCTCCGAGACATCCTTGACCCTTGCACCAGGGAGGCAACATACCATCCTGGAGTCTCGGTTGCGGCCGCAGAAACGCCTATCTATTCCCCTCACCATCGAATCCCCTATCACTATCGCGCTCCCAATCTTTTTCCTGCCCTTCTGTGCAGCAGAGCCACCCACAGTGCCATGAACTTGGCTGCTGCTGCCCTCCCCTGATGAGTCATCCCCCCCAACAGTACTCAAAGCAGTGTATCTGTTTTGCTTGGGGATGACCACAGGGGACCCCTGCACTATCTTTCTTGCACTACTCTTCCTGCTGGTCTTCCATTCCCTATCTGGCTGTGGACCCTTCACCTGCGGTAAGACCAACTCACTACACGTGATACTCACGTCATTCTCAGCATCGTGGATGTTCCAGAGTGAATCCACCCTCAGTCCGACCATCAAGAGCTCGAGGCGGATACACTTCCCACACACGTAGCGCCCAGGGACACCGGAAGTGTCCCCGAGTTCCCACATGGTACAGGAGGAGCATATCATGTGACCGAGCTCTCCTGCCATGTCTTAACCTTAGATACCCTTAAATTGGTAGTAACAATGCTAAAGTTCACTTACTGATATAAAAAAGAAAAAGAAAAGCTACTCACCAATCACCAGCCAATCACTTACCCCATTGGCTGTGACATCACTTTTTGATTCCCTTCTACTTCTATTTTGCTTTCTCTCCCGCTGTAGCTGCACCGGTCGCCTTTATGGGCCGCTCCGACACTGCTCCCCTCTCACCAACTGCCGCTGGCTCTCGATCTCCCGCTGGGCCTTTTATAGGCCGCTCCGACACTGCTCCCACCTCTCATCAACTGCCGCTGGCTCTCGATCTCCCGCTGGGCCTTTTATAGGCCGCTCCCCTCTCACCATCAAATACTTTTGTTGTACTTTTTTGATGTTCTTAGTCTTTAAATACAAATTATTAGCTAACTATATTCTACAGTGTAAACATTTGCATAAATTTAATGATAAAAACATATAAACATTTTAAAATGACTTCATGGGTTTCTTAGTGCAATAAAGACTTTACATTCAAGAGAATCATACAGAGAGTCGGGATAACTGGGTCATTTTCAGGTTGGCAAACTGTAACTAGTGGGGTGCCACAGGGATCAGGGGCCTCAACTATTTACAATCTATATTAATGACTTGGATGAAGGGACCGAGTGCACTGTAGCCAAATTTGCTGATGATACAAAGATAAGTGGTAAAGCAAATTGTGAGGAAGACACAAAGGGGGCGAAATTACCCCGTGCCAGTGTTGCGGGGAAGTAACCTCTGAACCCGGGCCTTTTTGCGCTCGGGTCAGAAATACATAAGAACATAAGAAATAGGAGGAGTAGGCCATTTGGCCCCTCGAGCCTGCTCCACCATTCAACAAAATCATGGCTTATCTGATCTTGGCCTCAACTCCACTTCCCTGCCCGCTCCCCATAACTGTTGACGCCCCCATCTTTCAAAAATCTGCCTGTCTCCACCGTAAATATATTCAATGACCCAGCCTACACCGCTCTCTGGGGTAGAGAATTCCAAAGATTCATGACTCAGAGAAGAAATTCCTCCTCATTTCCATTTTAAATGGGCGACCCTTTATTGTGAAACTATGCCCCCTAGTTCCACAAAGGTAATAATCTCTGGATTACTACCTGAGCCACCAGCAAATTTGCATAGAGTAAATAAGATCAAAGATAGGTGTGGGAGAAATGGGTTTCAATTCATGGAGCACTGACACCAGTAGTGGGGTAAGAGGGAGCTGTCCCGTTGGGACGGGCTTCACTTGAACCAGGCTGGGACCAATGTCCTGGTGAATCGAATAACTAGGGCTGTAGATAGGGCTTTACCCTAAATAGTGGGGTGGAAGGGTCCAATGAGCAGAAATGTAAAAAGAGAAAGGAGAAGGTAAAAGTGGAGGGTAGCAATTGGGGCAATGATAACCAGAGTGTGACAGGAAGGGACAGAGCGTATACACATAAGACAAAATTAAAAGCTGTATATCTGAATACACGCAGCATTCGTAACAAGATAGATGAGTTGATGGCACAAGTAGAAATAAATGGATATGATCTGCTTTCCATTACAGAGATGTGGTTGCAAGGTGACCAAGGATGGGAACTGAATATTCAGGGGGATTTGCTATTTTGTGAGGATCGGCAGAAAGGAAAAGGAGGTGGGCTAGCTCTGTTAATAAGGGATGAGATCAGTGCAGTAGTGAGAAATGATATTGGCTCAGAAGATCAAGATGTAGGATCGGTTTGGGTGGAGATAAGAAATAAAAAGGGTAGGTAGTCATTGGTGGGAGCGGTCTACAGGCCCCCAAACAGTAGCTACACTGTAGCACAGAGAATAAATCAAGAAATAATAGAGGATTGTAAGAAAAGTACGGCAATAATCATGGGTGATTTTAATCTTCATATTGATTGGACAAATCAAATTAGCAAGGGTAGCCTGGAGCAAGAGTTCATCGAGTGTGTGCGGGCTGGTTTCTTGGAACAATACGTTATGGAACCAACCAGGGAGCAGACTATTTTAGATCTGGTAATGTGCAACGAGTCGGGATCAATTAATGATCTTGTAGTGAAGGATCCTCTGGGGAAGAGTGATCATAGCATGGCAGAATTTCAAATTCAGTTTGAGGGTGAGAAAGCTAGTTCTCAAACAATTGTCCTGAAGTAAACAAAGGTAATTACAAAGGTATGAAGGCAGAGCTGGTTAAAGTGGACTGGGAAAGTATATTAAAGGGTAAGACTGTAGAAAAGCAGTGGCAAACATTTAAGGAGATATTTCATAACTCTCAGCAAAGATAGATTGCAGTGAGAAAGAAAGACTCTGAGAAGGATGAACCATCCGTGGCTAACTAAGGAAGTAAAGGATGATGTCAAATTGAAAACAAAGGCATACAATGTTGCGAAGAACAGTGGAAGGCCAGACGATTGGGAAATTTTTAGAAACCAGCAAAGGATGACTAAAAAAATGATAAAGAGAGAGAAGATAGCTTATGAGAGTAAACGATCAAGAAATATAAAAACAGACAGTAAGAGCTCCTACATGTATATAACAAGGAAGTGAGTAGCTCAAGTAAACGTTGCTCCATTAGAGAATGAGAATGGGGAATTAATAATGGGAAACAAAGAAATGGTGGAGACATTGAACAAATATTTTGTATCGGTCTTTACGGTAGAAGACACTAAAAGCATTCCAATAATTGATAATCAAGGGGCTATTGGGGCGGGGGGAACTTAAAACAATCACTATCACCAGAGAAAAAGTCCTTGGCAAACTATTGGGACTAAAGGTGGACAAGTCCCCTGGACCTGATGACATGCATCCTCGGATCTTAAAAGAAGTGGCTGCAGAGATAGTGGCTGCATTGGTTGTAATCTACCAAAATTCCCTGAATTCTGGAGAGGTCCCACTGGACTGAAAAGCTGCAAATGTAAGGCCCCTATTTAAGAAAGGAGGGAGACAGAGAGTAGGAAAATATAGAGCAGTTAGCCTAACCTCTGTCATTGGGAAAATGCTGGAGTCCATTATTAAGGAAGTAGGAGCAGGACATTTAGAAAATTATAATGCAGTCAAACAGAGTCAGCATGGTTTTATGAAGGGGAAATCATGTTTGACAAATTTGCTCGAGTTCTTTGAGGATGTAATGAGCAGGGTGGATTAAGGGGAACCAGCAGATGTTGTGTATTTCGATTTCCAGAGCCATTCGACAAGGTGCCACATAAAAGGTTACTACACAAGAGAAGTGCTCACGGGGTTGGGGGTAATATATTAGATGGATAGAGGATTGGCTAACTAACAGAAAGCAGAGAGATGGGATAAATAGGTCATTTTCAGGTTGTCAAACTGTATCTAGTGGGGTGCGCCACAGGGATCAGTGCTGGGGCCATTACACTATTTGCAATCTATATTAATGACTTGGAGGCACCGAGTGTAATTTGACCAAATTTGCTGATGATGCAAAGATATGTGGGAAAGCAAGTTGTAAGAAGAACACAAAGTATCTGCAAAGGGATATAGATAGGTTAACTGAGTCGGCCAACATTTGGCAGATGGAGTATAATGTGGGAAAATGTGATATTATCCACTTTGGTAGAAAGAATAAAAAAGCAAATCATTATTTAAATGGAGAGAGACTACAGAATGCTGTGGTACAGAGGGATCTGGAGGTCCTTGTACATGAAACTCAAAAAGTAAGCATGTGGGTACATCAAGTAATTAGGAAGACCATTGGCCTTTATTGCAAGGGGGATGGTATATAAAAGTAGGGAACGCTAGCTCCAACTCTACAGGGCGTTGGTAAGACCTGACCTGGACTACGGCATACAGTGTTGGTCTCCTTATTTAAGGAAGGTTATAAATGCATTGGAGGCAGTTCATGAGGTTGATTCCTGAGATGTAGGGGTTTTCATATGAAGAAAGGGCGAGCAGGTTGGGCCTCTACTCATTGGAGTTTAGAAGACTTCGAGGTGATCTTATTGAAATGTATCAGATTCTAAGGGGCTTGACAAGGTAGATGTAGAGAGGATGCTTCACCTTGTGGGGGAATCTGGAACTAGTTTCTGTAGAAATATGCAGGCTATGGCAACATAAGATGGGAAGACCCGAGAGTAAGGTTAAGGTGCCTTGAACATAGAAATGGATTACCAATTGAAAGTGAAGTTTAGTCAATCCATCCTTAGCATAGCCAGTAACAATTATAAATTAATCATGGAAAATAAGGTTCAGAATAAACTAATCACCAGAGCACAGACGAATATGTAATCAAAGGAGATGGGACAGATTATAGAATAGTATAATCCAGGAGGGGAAACCCAACCTAGGCAGTAAGAACCTAGGACCACCCTCGAGAGAAGCTGGACCTTAAGCTGGGAACTTAAAGCAGGACACCAGTGGCGGAGATTGATCACCTCTGTTAACGGGTAATACGAGCACAAGTACTGAGGCTTATGTGCTATTTTATACATCGTTTGTAATTAAATTCTACTTTGGGAAATAAAGTTTATTTGGCTTAAACATAACATTTGTTGACGACTTTCTTTCAATACTCGAAGTCCCACCAAATTGTTACGACTGTCGTGACTAAATACTCCCCGAGTAAACTGTCCACAAACCTACAGTGAGTTTTGGGCAACAAACTGGTGACCGGATGGGACAGTGAATTTAAAGAGTATTGACAGCAAGAAAGTAAACATTTGAACTGGTCAAGGACCAGGACTAAGGAAAGTCAGTGTTTAAACTGGTCAGGGACTATGGCTAAGGAAAGTCAGTGTTTGAACTGGTCAAGGACCAGGACTAAGGAAAGTCAGTGTTTGAACTGGTCAGGGACCAGGACTAAGGATAGTCAGTGTTTGAACTGGTCAGAGGCCAGGATTAAGTAAAGTCAGTGTTTGAACTGGTCAGGGACCAGGACTAAGGATCGTCAGTGTTTGAACTGGTCAAGGACCAGGATTAAGTAAAGTCAGTGTTTGAACTGGTCAGAGACCTGGACTAAGAATAGTCAGTGTTTGAACTGGTCAGGGACCAGGACTAAGGAAAGTCAGTGTTTGAACTGGTCAGGGACCAGGATTAAGTAAAGTCAGTGTTTGAACTGGTCAGAGACCTGGACTAAGAATAGTCAGTGTTTGAACTGGTCAGGGACCAGGACTAAGGAAAGTCAGTGTTTGAACTGGTCAAGGACCAGGATTCAGGATCATCAGTGTTTGAACTGGTCAGGGACCAGGACTAAGGATAGTCAGTGTTTGAACTGGTCAGGGACCAGGACTAAGGATCGTCAGTGTTTGAACTGGTCAAGGACCAGGATTAAGTAAAGTCAGTGTTTGAACTGGTCAGAGACCTGGACTAAGAATAGTCAGTGTTTGAACTGGTCAGGGACCAGGACTAAGGAAAGTCAGTGTTTGAACTGGTCAGGGACCAGGATTAAGTAAAGTCAGTGTTTGAACTGGTCAGAGACCTGGACTAAGAATAGTCAGTGTTTGAACTGGTCAAGGACCAGGATTCAGGATCATCAGTGTTTGAACTGGTCAGGGACCAGTGAGTGTAGAACTGAACCCAGCCAGAGTCAGTACCTTCAGGATTGGAGAGGAGAGAAGGATAAATTAGAAGGAATTTGTGCAATGTACCTTGCTCTCTCCTTGGATCCTAAAACTACTGAGCTCGCTCTTCCCCTCCTGAAGTCTCCAGGCTCTAAAGCCGAAGCTTGGTGGCCCTCAGTCCCTATTCCTTGATTTACCCCCCCTTCTCTCCTCCTCTTTCCCCCTGGGTTGTGTTCCACACTCTGGGCCTTGGGCCTTCCCCAGGGATTCTCAGTTTGAACAGGGAGATGTGTGTTGAGACAAGATGTCCCAGCTCTCCTCCCCCTGGGTTGTGTTCCATACTCTGGGCCTTGGGCCTTCCCCGGGGATTCTCAGTATGAACAGGGAGATGTGTGTTGAGACAAGATGTCCCAGCTCTCCTCCCCCTGGGTTGTGTTCCACACTCTGGGCCCTGGCCCTTCCCCGGGGATTCTCAGTATGAACAGGGAGATGTGTGTTGAGACAGGATGTCCCAGCTCTCCTCCCCCTGGGTTGTGTTCCATACTCTGGGCCTTGGGCCTTCCCCGGGGATTCTCAGTATGAACAGGGAGATGTGTGTTGAGACAAGATGTCCCAGCTCTCCTCCCCCTGGGTTGTGTTCCACACTCTGGGCCTTGGGCCTTCCCCAGGGATTCTCGGTATGAACAGGGAGATGTGTGTTGAGACAGGATGTCCCAGCTCTCCTCCCCCTGGGTTGTGTTCCACACTCTGGGCCCTGGCCCTTCCCCGGGGATTCTCAGTATGAACAGGGGGATGTGTGTTGAGACAGGATGTCCCAGCTCTCCACCTTTAAAGGGACAAGGAGAGGACCAGCTGGGCTGAATGGCCCTGCTTTATGACATCACTGCAGTGTCTAGCAACCAACCTCATTATGGGCTGGGTTTAGCGTTTGATGGGACAGTGTAGAGGGAGCTTTACTCTGTACCTGACTGGAGCGTGTTTCAGGCTCACACTCGGTGCTCAGAATACCCGTAGAATACAGTGTAGACGTGAAACCAGCCAGAGTCAGCACCTTCAGGGGAGGAGAGGGAGGGGAACCAGTGAGTGTAGAGCTGAACCCAGCCAGAGTCAGCACCTTCAGGGGAGGAAGAAAACAGCGAGAAGGAAGAAATGATGGTGCGATGGGTTTGGGTTTCAGCACAGGGAGGAGGGAGAGTGTGTGGGACGGGGATTTACAGCTTGAGGAGAACATGCTCGGGAAGAATGTTTCAAAGAAACTAGAATTGTCTGTTCTGAATTTCTACCCTGTACTTAGTGCTGTCTTTTGTAAACTCCTTTTTCAGGGTATTAGAAGGGGAGGATTTGCAGACAGTAAATTCAAACCAACATGATGTCAAGATCTGACAGTCACTCCATTCATCAGGAACTGAATATCATCGGCCTTTCAAAGTGGAAGGAGAAATGTTTGTCTGTTCTGTCTGTGGGAACAGATTTCCAACATCAGTGTGACTGGAAAGGTACCGAGACACACACCCGAGTGAGAGTGTTCCAGTGCACTGCCTGTGGAAAGAGCTTTAACCTGTTACACAGCCTGAAAAAACATCCCACCATTCACAGCGGTGAGAAACCGTAAACGTGTTGTGTGTGGATGAGGCTTCAACTGATCGTCCAATCTGGAGAGACACAAGGATACCCATACCACGGAGAAACCGTGGAAATGTGGGGGCTATGGGAAGGTGAAAGGGCAGATTACAAATCGGAATTACAATTAATAATAATTGGAATGTTTTAAAATGGAATTAACAAGTTTTTAAAATGATCCCACAGCATGTTTTTCAGCATGTGTGGAATGCCTTCCACAGAGGAGCAGCTGTTCCAATTCATTGACCAAAGGCCTTGGGAGTCGGGCACAGACACAGATAACATAGAATTTGAATTGTACAAAAAGATAAGTGTTAAATAAAAAGAATCATAACAACATATATCCGGAATTACCAATTAAGGCATATAGAAGCCAGATTGGAGGAAGCACCTTCCAATTAATCATGTATTAATCAATCACCACGTATTAATTGTAACTTGCGTAATTATGTAATGCTATAATCTGAAACTGTACAAAATCAGATATCTCTGGCAGTTTCTTTGAGCATTCCTTCAAGGATAGCTCCCCTGCCGGCTTGTATCTTTTATTAATAAAAACTGCATTTACTTTAAGACTAACGGACTCCGAGTGATGGTTTGACGTTAACCCGAACAACTTGGCGTAGTCGGACAGGATCTACTGGACGGGCAGATTCAACTCAAAAAGCCGAACGAACCTAAAACCGAGTGAGTAGAGAATTACCTCGAGAAGAAATTCTCCTCCCAACGTCCCGGCCAGAGATTCAGCCAATCTGAAGCAGAATCCAGTTGAGGGGCCGCGTCAGGACACGTGTGTAAATAGTGTGTCGGGAGAATAAGTAGGGATACGGGATATCGGGGAAAAAGCCTCGATGTACTGGGGGAAAAGCCTCGGTGTAAAAGGTTCCCCATAAGTAAAGGCGGAAAAATGGGAACTGGGGAAAAAGTCCTGGTGTAAGAAATGACAAAGGAAACTGCCAAGGCCCTTGTAGGGGTAAGGTATAAACTACCAGAAGAGTTTCTGAGATAAATTTGAAAAGGTTAAGCAGAAGATGGTTAAGGCAGGATATGATGAAGGGAAAATGATACCCTGGAAACTCAACTGGTGGTTACAAGGAAAGGGAAATAAAGGGAGAGAGACGGTTGTAGTGTGTATAGAGATTTCACAGATGCAAGGAGAAAAGAAGAAGTGGAAGGACAGGTGTAGAGAGGGACAGAGCCGCATTAAGCAACAAGCGGAGGATTTGGTGAAAATTTGGAAAACTTGCAAGGGTCTGGAAGATAAAGTTAGCCAGCTCAGTAAAATAAGCAAGGACAGGAAATAGATAATTTTAGCAGCCGTACAGACAAATAGAAAGATACCCGAAGGTGAGATGGACAGAGAAAGTGACAAAAGGCAAGAGGATGTAAGTATTCAAAGAGAATGGACAGAGGAATTTGGCCCAAATTTGTGTCCCCCACTAACAGGGTTAGGATTAGGACCCGAGGAAACTAAAGAATTGATTGGGGGCCGGACGGCTCGCTTAGTAGATAATTTTCGGCCGACCATAAAAAAAACTGATAGTGACTATTTTAAGTGAAGTAAAATAGAGCCAGCCAAACAATAAACTTTGTTGAATGAAGAGAGACTTTTGTGAATGTCTGTCTTGTGATTTTTGACTGCGGAATATTTGAGGTGGGAATGAATGAATTTTTCATGTGTCTGAAAGCCTGTTTGAGAAAGTGGTGGAGCTGTCTGTTTGTTTTGGCTCCACCCACTTTTTCAGACAGAGTGAAATTTTTTTTTAACCCTTTGCAGTGTTGTCCTGTATGTGGGAAGTTTTAAGAAAGTGTGAACTTAGAATTGAATTACATTTTAAGTTAGAAACGCAGGTGTGGATTTATTCCGATAAGTTACGGAGCTAGGAAATGCACAAAGGATAGATTTGTTAAGCAAAAGATAAAAATGCGTGGTCCCGTTGGTTTTTTAAAAATGTCAAAACGCTCACTTGTCAAAAGAAAACATGTAATCATTGATTGGGTTGGGTTGAAAGACAATAAATTTAGTCTAGGAATGAGATGAAGGAGGGAAATTGTAATGCCTTAAATAAAAAAGCCTGCGAGGCTGCAGGCTTGGGAAATACGCCCCCATTTTCCTTTGTGTAAAACCTTGACGCGAAAGCTTTGAGCTCCGTAAAAAGAGTTTTAAATAGAAGATTGGCAGTACAATATTTGAATTGGGATTTTGAGATATTTCAGGTGATTCTCCTTGATAAACATTTTGGTTGTATTGGAAAATCTTGGGTTTGGAAGCCTTTTTAATAAAATTACTCAACTACTGCATCAGAAGCTGAAGCTTAAAAAGATGTAATTTATAAGATACTGTATCATAAAATTGAAGTTACAGAGCAAAAGATTAGAGTTTTTGATGTTCAAAACAGAAGTTGTGCACACAATAAAACAAGTACTTTGCATTCTGTGATCTGTGAGCATAAATGAGAAATACGATAAAAAAAAACAGTATTTGACATTTTGTAACCCAACAATAAATACAAATACTACAAAAGGGGAGCAGAAATTAGGATGAGAACAGTGAAGAGTTAATTTTGTTGTGAAGGTTTCAAGTGCCACTGGTTAAGAAAAGGCATAACAAAATGAGATACATTTAAAATAAAAAGTTAAATCTGAACTCTTTTTAAAAAAAAAACTAAAAGGTTTGGAAACAATCTAGAAATACCTTCAGGGATCAGGTCAAACTCCTGGGCAAGTGGGGAGCTATCTGCAAAAGTGTAAAAGGGACTTTGGAAAAATTAAAATGTTAAAACGGCAGGCTTTAGCAGTTTAGAACAAAGGACAATATAAGTTGAACTTATGACTTCAGATACGGTGGTTGAAGAACTACAGAAAGTGAGATGTAATGGCCTTGAAACTGGAACATTTGAGATAACGGAAAGCAGCTTTCAAAGCCTATGTGCTAGACTCTGTTCCAGTTATGGAAAAGACATTTGAGATAACGGAAAGCAGGATTTAAAGTAAATCCCAAAAGGCACAAATCGGACAAGCTGTGGTACAGTACCTGTGACACAAAATATCCCAAGGAACTAGGACCATGTCCAATGACCAGGAAGGAGGCCATTAGGATTATGCCCCAACCAAAAACAGAGGGGTGTGTAAGGTTCTTTAACTATTGCAGGAATTTTGTACCTACCGGGGCAATTGCAGAACCAATACAGCGGCTGGTGAAAGGGGGAAGACCGTCCTTAGAAACTATAGAGTGGGGCCCCGATTTAAGAAGCAACATACGGTAATCTGAAGGAAGCCCTAATGTTAGCTCCAGGACTGGGACTCCCGAACATGGATCTCCTGTTCCATGTATATTGTGAGAACCAGGGAGGATAGGATGAGACCCGTAGCTCACTACTTGACACAGCAATCACCAGTGGCTGCCGGTCTGTCCAGATGTGTGGCCGCACTGGATTGTGCCACATGGGCAGTCAAAATTAGCCAGCCTGTCATAATGTCAGGAGAAATAATACTGCACACAAAACACACACTGGTGGAAATGCTAAATGGGAGGTAGTCCTATTACCACATGATTGACTCGGATCAAGGGACTCATTTCACGGGTCAAGTGATGAAAGAAACTTGTAGAATATTTGGCATTAAGCAGAAGTTTCACATCCCATATCACCCCTAGAGTTCAGGGATGGTAGAGAGAATGAATCGGACCCTTAAAACCGCCTTGAGTGAGGCAATGAGGTTACCAGAAAGAATAGTGACAGGAGGAGCCGACTTAGGCCCCCTACCAGACAGAATCAGAAAGTATGTGAGGGAATTAAGTGAGCAGTTGAAAGGTATCGACAGGAGGTCTGGGAAAGGCAGAAGGAGGAGGACGAAGGTGGTGTAATAACCGCCTCGGCTATAATCCCCGAGGTGGGGGCAAAGGTAATGGTTAAGTTGGTGGTGTGGAGCGGACCATATGAGGTATTAATTAATGGAGATACGTGTGCTTGCATGAATATGAAAGGTAGGGGTCGATGGAAGCACTGGTTCCAGCTGAAAGAATATAAAGGTACGACAGATGGACCTTCTAGAGGATTAGAAACATAGAAACATAGAAAATAGATGCAGGAGTAGGCCATTTGGCCCTTCGAGCCAGCACCACCATTCAATAAGATCATGCATGATCATTCACCTCAGTACCCCTTTCCTGCTTTCTCTCCGTACCCCTTGATCCCTTCAGCTGTAAGGGCCACATCTAACTCCCTCTTGAATATGTCCAATTAGGATGGATATTTGCAATATTAGGGGTACTGGCTATAATAAAATGGATCTGGAAAAGGGCACATGCCCGGAGAAACGGTGCAAACAATCCGGTTGAAACAGAAATGGTAAAACTCTGACTAAAAACCTGGAATATCCAGGATGTGTTTTATCAACAGAATATAAACGTGATCACCACTGCCCTTCCGGTTCTACAAGGACAAGCTACAAGGCTGCCCCTAGGGTACACCGGAGGGTACAACAACTACGTAATGTAGGGGGCGGCATCTGAGTGTCAGGAGCATTTATCTTGAAGCCACAAGATAAGTGAGTAACAAAATGTTACCTGAATATTGTAAACCAGGGGAATTAACCTTGGGAACGCGCGTGGTAGTTAAACCTGGAACAGAAGGAATGTTGTTATTTGACAATGTGCAGCATGAAATGTTACCTGTGAGCATAAATTTATCAGCCCTATACCTGCCAGAAAAGTTTAGCCCCAAAACTAAAGCGTTGTACACACGGCGCAATCCTGAGAAAAGCTAATGACACATCAGGAGCAAGGGAGTATCACAAGCAGCTGAGACACAAAGGAGAAAGACAGAGCAGATCTATAGGGAACGATGTATTAGCTATACAGGGACCTCTCTAGTAGATGCACTAGATATACAGGCGATCCAGGCAGGTGTAGGTAGTTTATGGGGAACGGTGGAGGTACTAATGAGGAAACAGGGCAGGATAGGGATAGTGTCTTCAGAGTTAGGATCTAAAACATCCAAAAAAAAACCTGCTAGAGGGTATATCTGTATTGGAAGGCCATGCACCAACAATTAACGAGGTAAATAAGCAGGAATGAGAGGACGATGCCGAGGACAGGAAAAGAGACACATGTCATGCCTATGGGAGAAGGATGATCGGTCAGGTGAGACACAATATGGATCAGATACAAATCGGGCCAGTTACAGATTGAATAAATAGCACCCAGTTGAAAGAAATAGCACAGTACACTGGGCCATTAGATGCCTGCACCCTGAAAGGAATGAGTAGGGTGTATGCAGTTACAGGAGGATGTGAGGGAAACAAACACAATACGAGAGGAAGAGTACATCCGCGATGGACCAGTATGAGATCAAAAAGAATGGAAATATAAGGGGAATATCTTTATCTGGGTGCCGGAGAGAAGGAAGCCTAACTATATACCCTCACCCAGTGGGAGATGGGAGCAAGGATAGCTGCGGGTTTGACAATATTACAGAAGGATGTGTCATTGGAATAAGCCCTGCCTGAACCGAACCCACACATTACACCTATCAAGAGCGAGGAGAATATTGTGAGGTAACTAGCCTGGGAACTTACGATTACAGAGGCTTGACTTGTAACATTACAATACCTAACTTTTGCTTTACTCCCAGAGTGTCGATGGCAGGGGGAAGAGAACGCATGATATATATACACACCAGGAAGACAATGACATTAAACATAAGCGATGAGATTAAGCAAGATATTGATGTTTACATGGATGAGCAAGTACCAGCAATTCCCCTGTTACTTGAAGATTTAACTGAGCTCAAAGGACTATTAAGAAATAACATTAAAAGATATTATGAGCTAAAGGATAAAGCAAAAGAACTGGACAGTGAAATAAAGGATAACCTGAAAAACTCGCCTTGGTACTTGAGATTATACATCCGTGAATAAGGATCCTTTCACATACCCAGTGGCAGTACAGATAGGAATAGCCTTGAGTTGGTTGGTGATATCTAACAAGTGCAAAGACAGGCCAGGCATACCCGAGTAAAGTTACAAGATAGGGATTAGAATTATATCCCATGTGTTATTCCTAGTGCAGCTGATAGTGGTGCTGATACTCCGGGGAGAACGAGCATGGAGATACAAGAGACGCAGAGCGAAGACGTTGGCCAAGGCCCGTAGCCAAGAACGCAGAAAGCCTTTGCTAGATCCAAAGAGGGGTAATCAAACACAAAGAAGGCATGAATACCTGATATGAGTCGTGAGTGTCCCAATCCTATCGCCTGATCAATGAAACTGAGGCGGGAGACACATGAATCTAGATAGGATAAGACAGGGAAAGGAAAATGGTTGTTCATGGTGGGACATTTTTAAGGGCTGGTTACCTAAAACCTACCTGGTCCTCAATTGATGTGGCATCCAATTGTGGTAATAATGGTAGTGGTAGGGATATGTATTGTGATCCAACTATATCTGATGTGTGAGATCAGAGGGATATGAACCGTGTGGTTCTAGCCGAACAGCAAACAGCCTTGGTAACTATGTAATGTAGGAATGATAGGGAGGCGAATGACTTTGTAACGCATTAGGGAAACAACTAAGACCCCCAAGCTTATGCTCTGTATGTACAAAAACAAATTTGAGTGGTGTGCCAATATCCCAGGGAAATAGTCAGGGATAGCGTGTAAGGACTCCATTAAAAGATGGAACAACGAGCGATCCCAGGGGTAGGGACTTGATATCACCATTTCCAGCAGATGGCTCAGAACATATATGTGGTCAGCTGATTGTTTAGAAATAATCAGGGACCAACAGGAGGGACTGAAAGGACAGATTACAAATCGCAATTACAATTAATAATAATTGGGATGTTTTAAAATGGAGTTAACAGGTTTTTAAAATGATCCCACAGCCTGTTTTTCAGCATGTGTGGGATGCCTTCCACAGAGGAGCAGCTGTTCCAATTCATAGACCAAAGGCCTTGGGAGTCGGGCACAGACACAGATAACATAGAATTTGAATTGTATAACAAGATAAGAGTTAAATAAAAAGAATCAGAACAACATATAGCCGGAATTACCAATTAAGGCATATAGAAACCAGATTGGAGGAAGCACCCTACTCATTAATCATGTATTAATCACCACGTATTAATTGTAACTTGTGTAATTATGTCATGCTATAATCTGAAACTATGTAAAATAAGATGTCTCTAGCAGTTTCTTTGAGCATTCCTTCAAGGATAGCTCCCCTGCCAGTTTGTATCTTTTATTAATAAAAACTGCATTTACTTTAAGGCTAATGGACTCCGAGTGGTGGTTTGAAGTTAACTCTAACAGAATGTATTCAGATCCCCATCTGAGCTGAAAATTCACCGATGCAGCCACACTGGGGAGAGACCATTCACCTGCTCAGTGTGTGGGAAAGGATTCGCTCAGTCATCCATCCTGCTGAGACACCAGCGAGTTCACACTGGGGAGAGACCATTCACCTGCTCAGTGTGTGGGAAAGGATTCGCTCAGTCATCCATCCTGCTGAGACACCAGCGAGTTCACACTGGGGAGGCACCGTTCACCTGCTCAGTGTGTGGGAAAGGATTCGCTCAGTCATCCATCCTGCTGAGACACCAGCGAGTTCACACTGGGGAGGCACCGTTCACCTGCTCAGTGTGTGGGAAGTGATTCACTCGGTCATCCCACCTTCAGGCACATCAGAAAGTTCACACTGGGGAGAGGCCATTCACTTGCTCCGTGTGTGGGAAGGGATTCACTTGTTCTCCCCCGCCCCCCCCTCAATAAACACCAACGTATCCACACTTGGAGAAAGACCATTCACCTGCTCCGTGTGTGGGAAGGGATTCACTCAGTCATCCAGCCTCACTACACACCTACTTATTCACACCGATAAGAGGCCTTTAAAATGTTCTGACTGTGAGAAGAGCTTTAAAAGCTGAAATGAACTGATGAGACACCAACTCATTCACACTGGGGAGAGGCCGTTCACCTGCTCTGTGTGTGGGAAGGGATTCATTGATTCATCCAACCTGCTGACACACCAGCGAGTTCACAACTGACTGCAGGGGTTGGATTCTGCTGTTAATCACATCCAGGACTGAACCGTGTTCATTCTGACAGTTGGGCCTTGTTTCCCCTGTAACTGGCTGGAGTTTAATTTTCTGGATATCTGACAAGTAATCAGCTTTGGTTCCAACACACAGTGTGTCAATAGCTTGATTTCTCCAAGAGGAGACTAATTGATAACGCTGTTACCGACTATTCCATTTTTGGGCCTTTTCCCCTTTGTTCAACAAAGACCTGTCCTTATGTAGCACCTTACGTGACCTCGGGATGTCCCAAAGTGCTTTACAGCCAATGAAGTACAACAACATCAAAGTACATTTGTAATGCATTCACTGTTGCAATGTAGGAACTGTGGCAGATGATTCAAGTACAGCAAGCTTCCATGAAAGCAATGGCCAGATAATCTGTTTCAGTGATATTGGTTGAGGACTGATGTGGCCTCGGTTGAACGACTCATCCAAAAGATGGTAACTCTGACAGTTCAGCGCTCCCTCAATAATGCATTGGAATGTCAGCCTACATTTTGTGCCCAACTCTCCTGAGGTTCTGCTGAGGGAGTATGAGCAGCTAGAGACCAAATTTAAAAAATAGAACCACAAAGCTAATAATCTCTGGATTATTACCTGAGCCATGAGCAAATTTGCACAGGGTAAATAAGATCAAAGAGTTAAACGCGTAGGGCAAAGACTGGTGTGGGTGAAATGGGTTTCAATTCATGAGGCACTGGCACTAGTACTGGGATAAGAGGGAGCTGTTCCAGCGGGAGGGGCTTCACTTGAATCGTGCCGGGACCAGTGTCATGGCAACTCAAATAACTAGGGCTGTAGATCGGGCTTTAAACTCAGTAGTAAGGGGGAGGGATTCGGTGAGTGGAAATGTAAACAGTCAAGGAGATAGAGCAGGATAGCAATAGGGGTAATAATAACCAGAGTGTGACCAAGCGTATTCCCATAAGAGTGCATCAGAAAATGGAGTCAGAATGTGGAAAAATGGTAAAAAGACAAAATTTAATGCTCTTTATCTGAATTCACGCAACATTCATAACAAGGTAGATGAGTTGATGGCACAAATTGAAATAAATAGGTATGATCTGATAGCCATTACAGAGACGTGGTCGCAATGTGACCAAGGCTGGGAACTGAATATTCAGGAGTCTTTCGGAAGGATAAGTAGAAAGGAAAAGGAGGTGGTGTATCTCTGTTAACAAAGGATGAGATCAGTGCAGTAGTGAGAAATGATATTGGCTCAGAAGATCAAGATGTGGAATCAGTTTGGGTGGAGATAAGAAATAATAAGAGATAGAAGTCACTGGTGGGTGTAGTCTACAGGCCTCCTAACAGTAGCCACATCGTAGGACAGAGTATAAATCAAGAAATAATGGAGGCTTGTAAGAAAGTTACGGCAATATTCATGGGTGATTTTAATCTTCATATTGATTGGACAAATCAAATGGGCATAGGTTGCCTTGAGGAAGAGTTCATAGTGTGTATGTGGGATGGTTTCTTAGAACAATACATTGTGAATCCAACCAGAAAGCAGAGTATTTTAGATCTGATAATGTGTAATGAGTCTGAATTAATTCATGATTTTGTAGTGAAGGATCCTCTTGGGAAGAATTTCAACTTCAGTTTGAGGATGAGAAAGCTCGGTCTCAAACTAGTGTCCTGAACTTAAAAACAGGCAATTACAAAGGTATGAAGGCAGAGTTGGCTAAAGTGGACTGGGAAAATAGATTAAAGACTATGATGGTAAATAAGCAGTGGCAAACATTTCAGGAAATATTTCATAACTCTCAGCAAATATATATTCCAGTGAGAAAGAAAGACTCGAAGAGAAGGATGGACCATCCCTGGCTAACTAAGGAAGTAAAGGGCGGTATCAAATTGAAAACAAAGGCATACAATGTTGTGAAGAGTAGTGGCAGGCCAGAGGGTTGGGAAATTATTAGAAACCAACAAGGACGACTAAAAAAATTACAAAGAGAGAGAAGATAGTTTATGAGAGTAAACTAGCAAGATATATAAAAACAGACAGGAAGAGCTTCTACATGTATGTAAAAAGGAGAGAGTAGTTAAAGTAAACGTTGATCCCTTAGAGGATGAAACGGGGGAATTAATAATGGGAAACAGGGAAATGGCAGAGACTTTGAACAAATATTTTGTATCGGTCTTCACGGTAGAAGACACTAAAAGCATTATTTTTCCGAGCACTAATGTTAAGTTGACAGGTCTGTAGTTCACTGGACATGTTCTATCTCACTTCTCAAAAAAGAGGTATCAGTCAGCTATCCAGCCGTCCTCTGGCACTACACCTTGTTCTAAAGAATGATTAAGTATATGTAGTAATGTTTCTGCTATCTCTTCCCGAGATTATTTTAAAATGCGCGGATGTAATCCGTCCGGACGAGAGGTTGTATTATCTTTGAGTTTGAATATTTTATTTAATAGTTCTTTTTATTTTTTATGTGCAGTTAACTCATTTCTAATCTCATCGCCCAATGTCATGGCCACCTGCTGTGTCTCTCTAGAAAATCATAAGAACATAAGAAATAGGAGCAGGAATAGGCCATTTGGCTCCTCGAGCCTGCTCCGCCATTTAATAAGATCATGGCTGATCTTATCTTGGCTCAGCTCCACTTCCCTACCCGCTCCCCATAACCCTTCACTCCCTTATCGTTCAAAACTCTGTCGATCTCCACCTTAAATATATTCAATGACCCAATTCCCAGAGAATTCCACAGATTTACAACCCTCAGAGGAGAAATTCCTCCTCATCTCAGTTCTAAATGGGCGATCCATTATTCTTAAACCATGCCCCCTAGTTATAGATTCCCCCACTGGTGGAAACATCCTCTCTACATCTACCTTATCGAGCCCCCTCAGTATCTTATATGTTTCAATAAGATCAAGTCTCATTCTTCTAAACTTGAATGTGTAAATGCCAAACCTGCTTAACCTTTCTTCATAAGTCAAACCCTTCATCTCAGGAATCAACCGAGTAAATCTTCTCTGAACTGCCTCCACTGCAATTATATCCCTCTTTAAATAAGGAAACCAAAATTGTACACAGCACTACAGATGTGGTCTCACCAATACCCTATACAGTTGTAGCAAGTCTTTGCTGCTTTTATACTCCATCCCCCTTGCAATAAAGGCCATTTGCCTTCCTGATCACTTGCTGTAGCTTCACACTAAATGTTTGTGTTTCATGCACAAGGACCCCCAGGTCCCACTGTGTGATAATCAAGGGGCTATTGAGAGGCGTGGGGAGGGACTTAAAACAATCACTATCATTAGAGAAAAAGTACTAGGCAAACTAATGGGACTAAAGGTGGACAAGTCCCCTGGACCTGATGGTCTGCATCCTAGGGTCCTAAAAGAAGTGGCTGCAGAGATAGTGGATGGATTGGTTGTAATCTACCAAAATTCCCTGGATTCTGGAGAAGTCCCAGTGGATTGGAAAACTGCAATTGTGACAGAAAGCAGAAAACTATAGACCAGTTAGCTTAACATCGTCATTGGAAAAATGCTGGAGTCCATTATTAAGGAGGTAGTAGTGTGACATTTAGAAAATCATGATACAGTCAAGCAGAGTCAAAATGGTCTTATGAAAGGGAAATCATGTTTGACAAATTTGCTGGAGTTCTTTGAGGATGTATGAGCAGGGTTGATAAAGGGAAACCTGAAGATGTCGTGTATTTGGATTTCCAGAAGGCATTCGATAAGGTACCACATAAAAGGTTACTGCACAAGTTAAGAGCTCACGGGATTGGGGGTAATATGTTAGCATGGATAGAGGATTGGCTAACGAACAGAAAACAGAGAGTCAGAATAAATGGGTCATTTTCAGTTTGGCAAACTGTTACTACTGGGGTGCCGCAGGGATCAGTGCTGGGGCCTCAACTATTTACAATTTATATTAATGACTTGGATGAAGAGACGATGTGCAATGTAGCCAAATTTGCTGATGATGCAAAGATAGATGGGAAAGCAAGTTCTAGGGAGGATGCAAATAATCTGCAAAAGGGTATAGATCGGCTGAGTGGCAACATTTTTTCAGATGGAGTATAATGTGGGAAAATGTGAGATTATCCACTGTGGTAAGAAACATTTTAAAAATATATATTTTTTTAAATGGGGAGAGATTACAAAATGCTGCAGTACAGATGGATCTGGGGGTCCTTGTACACGAAACAGAAAAAGTTAGCATGCAGGTACAGCAAGTAATCAGGATGGCAAATGGAATGCTGGCCTTTATTGCAAGGGGGATGGATTATAAAGATAGGGAAGTCTTGCTACAACTGTACAGGGCGTTGGGGAAATCACCCCTGGAGTACTGCACACAGTTTTGGTCTCCTTATTTATGGAGGGATTCTTCTTAGGCAGTCCCTCTAGATCGAGGATGACTTGCTTCCACACTAAAAATGAGTTCTCAGGTGACTAATGAGTTCTATGCGGGACCAGTCTCTGTCACAGGTGGGACAGACGGCGGCTGAAGGAACGGGTGGGGGGGGGGTGCTTGGGTTGCCGTACGCTCCTTCCGCTCTTTACATTTGGTTTCAGCTTGTTCTTGGTGTAGAGACTCAAGGTGTTTGGTGCCTTCTCGAATGTTTTTCCTCCACTTTGTGCAGTGTTGGGCCAGGGATTCCCAGGTGTCGGTGGGGATATTGTATTTATTCAAGGAGGCTTTGAGGGTGCCCTTGAAGTGTTTCCTCTGCCAACCTGGGGCTCACTTGCCGTGTCGGCGCTCCGAGTAGAGTGCTTCTTTTGGGAGTCTCGTATCAGGCATGTGGACGATGTGGTCCGCCCAACGGAGCTGATCGAGCGTGGTCAGTGCTTCGATGCTCGGGATGTTGGCCCAAGTGAGAACACGGTGCGCCCATGCTGCCAATGGATATACTTGCATTGGAGGCAATTCAGAGAAAATTCACGAGGTTGATTCCTGAGATGAGCGGGTTGTCTTATGAAGAAGGTTTGAGCAGGTTGGACCGATACTCATTGGAGTTTAGAAGAATGCGAGGTGATCTTATTGAAATGTGTAAGATTCTGAGGGGGCTTGACAGGCTGGATGCAGAGAGGATGTTTCCCCTCGTGGGGGAATGTAGAACTAGGGGATGAGGAATTTCTTCTCTCAGAGGGTCGCGAATCTTTGGAATTCTCTACACCTGAGAGCAGTGGCGTCTGGGTCATTGAATATATTTACTGTGAAGTTTGACAGATTTTTGAAAGGTAAGGAAGTCAAGGGTTATGGGAAGTGGGCAGGGAAGTGGTGTTGAGGCCAAGATCAGATCAGCCATGATCTTATTAAATGGCGCAGCAGGCTCGAGGGGCCAAATGGCCTAATCCTTCTCCTATTTCTTATGATATGTTCTTATATCTAGGTGTTACGCTGAGATAAGGAGACACAATGTCCCTTTAATTACAAAAGAGAAGACAAAAAGGTCGCAGTCCCATTAACTGCCACAAATATTGAGAGAGAATAGGACGGGATGGTCGATGTCCCGTTAACGGGGTCCGCGAATGGATGTGATTAAAGGCATCGGAAACTGTGGAATCGAACCACCACAGTCACTATGTGGACACTCTGGTGTGTCAGCGGGTGTCTGTTGTACAGGAGGGCATAAAAAAGAGTGGGAGAGCGATAGTGATAGGGGATTCAATCATAAGGGGAATAGATAGGCGTTTCTGCGGCCGCAATCGAGACTCCAGGATGGTATATTGCCTCCCTGGTGCAAGGGTCAAGGATGTCTCGGAGCGAGTGCAGGACATTCTGAAAAGGGAGGGAGAACAGCCAGTTGTCATGGTGCACATTGGTACCAACGACATAGGTAAAAAAAAGGGATAAGGTCCTACGAGACGAATTTAAGGAGCTAGGAGTTAAATTAAAAAGTAGGACCTCAAAAGTAGTAATCTCGGGATTGCTACCAGTGCCACGTGCTAGTCAGAGTAGGAATCGCAGAATAGCGCAGATGAATACGTGGCTTGAGCAGTGGTGCAGCAGGGAGGGATTCAAATTTGTGGGGCATTGGAACAGGTTCTGGGGTAGGTGGGACCAGTACAAACCGGACGGTCTGCACTTGGCCAGGACCGGAACCAATGTCCTAGGGGGAGTGTTTGCTAGTGCTGTTGGTGAGGAGTTAAACTAATATGGCAGGGGGATGGGAACCAATACAGAGGGAAGCAAAGAGGAGACAAAAACAAAAGACAGAAAAGAGATGAGTAAAAGTGGAGGGCAGAGAAACCAAAGGCAAGAAACAAAAAGGGCCACTAAATATAAAAGGGCTGCAGGAGGGGTAAAAACTAAAAATCATGGTTTAAAAACTAGGATGAAAACACTCTACCTAAATGCACGCAGCATTAGAAATAAAGTAAATGAGTTGACGGCACAAATCATTACAAATGGCTATGATTTGGTGGCCATTACAGAAACATGATTGCAAAGTGGCCAAGACTGGGAATTAAACATACAGGGGTATCTGACGATTCAGAAAGATAGGCAAGAAGGGAAAGGAGGTGGGGTAGCTCTGTTAATAAAGGATGACATCAGGGCAGTTGTGAGGGATGATATTGGCTCCAATGAACAAAATGTTGAATCATTGTGGGTGGAGATTAGAGATAGTAAGGGGAAAAAGTCACTGGTCGGCGTAGTTTATAGGCCCCCAAATAATAACTTCATGGTGGGGCGGGCAATAATCAAGGGAATAATGGAATCATGTGAAAAAGGAACGTCAGTAGTTTTGGGGGATTTTAACCTACATATCGATTGGTCAAATCAAATCGCAGGGGGTAGACTGGAGGAGGAATTCATAGAATGCATACGGGATTGTTTCTTAGAACAGTATGTAACAGAGCCGACAAGGGAGCAAGCCATTTTGGATCTGGTCCTGTGTAACGAGACAGGAAAAATAAACTATCTCCTCATAAAAGATCCTCTCGGAATGAGTGATCACAATATGGTTGAATTTGTAATACAGATTGAGGATGAGGAAGTTGTGTCAGAAACGAGCGTACTATGCTTAAACAAAGGGGACTACAATGGGATGAGGGCAGAGTTGGCTAAAGTAGACTGGAAACAAGGACTAAACGGTGGCACAATTGAGGAACAGTGGAGGACATTTAAGGAGCTCTTTCATAATGCGCAACAAAAATATATTCCAGTGAAAAAGAAGGGCGGCAAGAGAAGAGATAACCAGCCGTGGATAACCAAGGAAATAAAGGAAAGTATCAAATCAAAGACCAATGCGTATAAGGTGGCCAAGGTTAGTGGGAAACTAGAGGATTGGGAAAATTTTAAGCAACAGCAAAGAATGACTAAAAAAGCAATAAAGAAAGGGAAGATAGATTACGAAGGTAAACTTGCGCAAAACATAAAAACAGATAGTAAAAGCTTTTACAGATATATAAAACGGAAAAGAGTGACTAAAGTAAATGTTGGTCCCTTAGAAGATGAAAAGGGAGATTTAATAATGGGAAATGTGGAAATGGCTGAGACCTTAAGCAATTATTTTGCTTCCATCTTCACAGTGGAAGACACAAAAAACATGCCAAAAATTGCTGGTCATAGGAATGTGGGAAGGGAGGACCTTGAGACAATCACTATCACTAGGGAGGTAGTGCTGGACAGACTAATGGGACTGAAGGTAGACAAGTCCCCTGGTCCTGATGAAATGCATCCCAGGGTATTAAAAGAGATGGCGGGAGTTATAGCAGATGCATTTGTTATAATCTACCAAAATTCTCTGGACTCTGGGGAGGTACCAGCGGATTGGAGAGCAGCTAATGTAACGCCTCTGTTTAAAAAAGGGAGCAGACAAAAGGTAGGTAACTATAGGCTGGTTAGTTTAACATCTGTAGTGGGGAAAATGCTTGAAACTATCATTCAGGAAGAAATAGCGGGACATCTGGATATGAATAGTGCAATCAAGCAGACGCAGCATGGATTCATGAAAGGGAAATCATGTTTAACTAACTTACTGGAATTCTTTGAGGATATAACGAGCATGGTGGAGAGAGGTGTACCGATGGATGTGGTGTATTTAGATTTCCAAAAGGCATTCGATAAGGTGCCACACAAAAGGTTACTGCAGAAGATAAAGGTACGCGGAGTCAGAGGAAATGTATTAGCATGGATAGAGAATTGGCTGGCGAACAGAAAGCAGAGAGTCGGGATAAATGGGTCCTTTTCCGGTTGGAAATCAGTGGTTAGTGGTGTGCCACAGGGATCAGTACTGGGACCACAACTGTTTACAATATACATAGATGACCTAGAAGAGGGGACAGAGTGTAGTGCAACAAAATTTGCAGATGAGACAAAGATTAGTGGGAAAGTGGGTTGTGTAGAGGACTCAGAGAGGCTGCAAGGAGATTTGGATAGGTTAAGCGAATGGGCTAAGGTTTGGCAGATGGAATACAATGTCGGAAAGTGTGAGGTCATCCACCTTGGGAAAAAAAACAGTAAAAGGGAATATTATTTGAATGGGGAGAAATTACAACATGCTGTGGTGCAGAGGGACCTGGGGGTCCTTGTGCATGAATCCCAAAAGTTTGCAGGTGCAGCAGGTAATCAGGAAGGGAAATGGAATGTTGGCCTTCATTGCGAAAGGGATGGAGTACAAAAGCAGGGAGGTGTTGCTGCAACTGTATAAGGTATTGGTAAGGCCGCACCTGGAGTACTGCGTGCAGTTTTGGTCACCTTACTTAAGGAAGGATATACTGGCTTTGGAAGGGGTACAGAGACGATTCACTAGGCTGATTCCAGAAATGAGGGGGTTACCTTACGATGATAGATTGAGTAGACTGGGTCTTTACTCCTTGGAGTTCAGAAGGATGAGGGGTGATCTTATAGAAACATTTAAAATCATGAAAGGGATAGACAAGATAGAGGCAGATAGGTTGTTTCCACTGGTCGCGGAGACAAGAACTAGGGGGCACAGCCTCAAAATACGGAGAAGCCAATTTAAAACCGAGTTGAGAAAGAATTTCTTCTCCCAGAGGGTTGTGAATCTGTGGAATTCTCTGCCCAAGGAAGCAGTTGAGGCTGGCTCATTGAATGTTTTCAAGTCAAAGATAGATAGATTTTTAAGCAATAAGGGAATTAAGGGTTACGGGGAGCGGGCGGGTAAGTGGAACTGAGTCCACGACCAGATCAGCCATGATCTTATTGAATGGCGGAGCAGGCTCGAGGGGCTAGATGGCCTACTCCTGTTCCTAATTCTTATGTTCTTATGTTCTTATACACCAGGGAATCCCTTTCCACACAATGAGATTGACTGTAATGATCCAGAGTCCCAAGGTTTCAGATACCAGATAATAAAGCTCACAGGAACATAAATTGTCTTTCCAGAGTTTATTAAGAGCGGTGCATAACACAGATCGGGTGACAATTCCCTCAATCTGGAGAACAGGAGTACAGTGGATTCGCACGCAATCTTCTCGAGTCTGTTGCAACTGACAACGGCTTAAGTGTCCTGTTCTTATACACAAGCTTGGTTACCGCTCAGGAGAAGGGATTGTTTGGACCTGTCTGTTGCCCGCCACCTGAACTCCTGCTAACTCGGGGAAGTTAGTCCATCTGTGACCAGACAATAACCACAAGCCTGTCTGGTTATCACACCTATATGGTCCGTGAGGTTATTATTAGATTCACACCCAGACACTGGGCCTTTACTTGTCTGGCACTTCATCCCATAACACGGGTACAGGGGCTCAGTAATGCTTCATTCCTCAGAACAAGTAAAGTACAACATTCAATAACAACAACTTGCATTTATATAGCGCCTTTAACGTAGTGAAACGGCCCAAGGTGCTTCACAGGAGTATTATGAGATAAACATTTGACACCGAGCCGCACAAGTAGAAATTAGTGCCGGTGACCAAAAGCTTGGTCAAAGAGGGAGGAAAGAGAGCTAGAGATGAGGAGAGGTTTAGGGAGGGAGTTCCAGAGCTTGGGGCACAGGCAACTGAAGGCACGGCCATCAATGGTGGAGTGATTATAATCAGAGATGCTCAAGAGGGCAGAATTAGAGGAGCGCAGACATCTCGGGGGATTGTGGAGCTGGAGGAGATCACAGAGATAGGGAGGGGCGAGGCTATGGAGGGATTTGTAAACAAGGATGAGAATTTTGAAATCAAGGTGTTGTTTAACTGGGAGCCAATGTAGGTCAGCGAGCACAGTGGGTGATGGGTGAGCAGGACTTGTTGTGAGTTAGGACATGGGCTGCCAAGTATTAGACCACCTCTAGTTTACATAGGGCAGAATGTGGGAGGCCAGCCAGAAATGCGTTGGAATAGTCAAGTCTGGAGGTAACAAAGGCACGGATGAGGGCTTCAGCAGCTGAGGCAAGGGCGGAGACGGGCGATGTTATGGAGGTGGAAATAGGCAGTCTTAGTTATGCTGCAGACATGTGGTCGAAAGCTCATTTCTGGGTCAAATGTGACACCAAGGTTGCAAATGTGACACTGAGGTTCAGCCTCAGACAGAAGTTGGGGAAAGGGATGGCGTCAGTAGCTAGGGAACGGAGTTTGTGGCAGGGACCGAAAACAATGGCTTCGATATTCCCAATATTCAATTGGAGATAATTTTTGCCCATCCAGTCAGACAATTTCGAGACAGTGGAGAGGTCGCGAGACGTGGTAGTGAGATAGAGCTGGGTGTCATCAGCGTACATGTGGAAACTGATGCTGTGCTTTCGATGATATCACCAAGGGACAACTTGTAGATGAGAAATAGGAGTGGGGGGGGGGGGAGGATAGATCCTTGTGGGACACCAGAGATGACGAGGCAGGGGCAGGAAGAAAAGCTGTTGCAGGAGATTCTCTGGTTATGATTAGATAGATAAGAATGGAACCAGGCGAGTGCAGTCCCACCCAAATAGACAACAGAAGAGGCACGTTGGAGGAGGATAGAGTGGTCAACCGTATCAAAGGCTGCAGACAAGTCAAGAAGGATGAGGAGGGATAGTTTGTCCTGGTCACAGTCACAAAGGATGTTATTTGTGACTTTGAGAGCCTGGTCAGATAGTGAGAGTTTCTACAGGTACGTAAAAAGGAAAAGAGTGGCTAAAGTAAACGCTGGTCCCCTAGAGGATGAGACTGGGGAATTAATAATGGGGAACAGGAAAATGGCAGAGACTTTGGACAAATATTTTGTATCGGTCTTCACAGTAGAAGACAAAAAAAACATCCCAATAGGGGATAATCAAGGGGCAATAGCGAGGGAGGAACTTAATACAATCACTATCACTAAGGAAGTAGTACTCGGTAAAATAATGGGACTAAAGGTGGACAAGTCCCCTGGGGTCCTAAAAGAAGTAGCGGCAGAGATAGTGGATGCATTGGTTGTAATCTACCAAAATTCACTCGATTCTGGAGAGGTCCCAGCGGATTGGAAAACTGCAAATATTACGCCCCTATTTAAAAAAGGAGGCAGACAGAAAGCAGGAAACTATAGACCAGTTAGCGTAACATCTGTTGTTGGGAAAATGCTGGAATCCATTATTAAGGAAGCAGTAGCGGGACATTTGGAAAAGCATGATTCAATCAAGCAGAGTCAGCATGGTTTTATGAAAGGGAAATCATGTTTGACAAATTTGCTGGAGTTCTTTGAAAATGTAATGCGCAAGGTGGATAAAGGGGGAAGCAGTGGATGTGGTGTATTTGTATTTCCAGAAGGCATTCGATAAGGTGCCACATAAGAGGTTACTGCACAAGATAAAAGTTCACAGGGTTGGTGGTAATATACTAGCATGGATTAAAGATTTGTTAACTAACAGAAAACAGAGAGTCAGGATAAACGGGTCATTTTCTGGTTGGCAAACAGTAACTAGTGTGGTGCCGCAGGGATCAATGCTGGGGCCCCAACTATTTGCAATCTATAATAATGACTTGGATGAAGAGACCAAGTGTAATGTAGCCAAGTTTGCTGATGATACAAAGATGGGTGGGAAAGCAAATTATGAGGACACAAAAAATCTGCAAAGGGATATAGACAGGCTAAGTGAGTGGGCAAAAATTTGGCATATGGAGTATAATGTAGGAAAATGTGAGGTTATCCACCTTGTTAGGAAAAATAAAAGATAAACTTATTATTTAAATGTGGAGAGATTACAAAATGCTGTGGTACAGAGTATAAAAGCAGAGAAGTCCTGCTATAACTGTACAGGGTATTGGTGAGGCCACACCTAGAGTACTGTGTGCAGTTTTGGTCTCCGTATTTAAGGAAGGATTTACTTGTATTGGAGACTGTTCAGAGAAGGTTCACTAGGTTGATTCAGGAGATGAGGGGGTTGACTTATGAAAATAGGTTGAGTAGGTTGGGAGTATACTCATTAGAGTTCAGAAGAATGAGAGGTGATCTTATGGAAACATATAAGACAGAGAGGGCTTGACAAGGTGCATGCAGAGAGGATATTTCCATTCACAGGGGAATCTAAAAATAGGAGGCATAGTTTCAGAATAAGGGGCCGCCCATTTAAAACTGAGGTGAGGAGGAATTTCTTCTCTCAGGGGGTTGTAAATCTGTGGAATTCTTTGCCCCAGAGATCTGTGGAGGTTGGGTCATAGAATATACTTAAGGCAGAGATAGACAGATTTTTGAGGGATAAGGGAGTAAAGGGTTATGGAGAGCAGGCAGGGAAGTGGAGCTGAGTCCATGATCAGATCAGCCATGATCTTATTGAATGGTGGAGCAGGCTCGAGGGGTCAAATGGCCGACTCCTGCTCCTATTTCTTGTGTGCTTCTTGTGTTAACAGAATTTCATCATATTTATGGGACCATAAATATAAGATAGACATTAATAAATCCAGGAGGGAATTGAGGAGAAATTTCTTTACCCAGAGAGTGATGAGAATGTGGAACTCGCTACCACAAGGAGTGGTTGAGGTGAATAGCGGAGATGTGTTTAAGGGGAAGCCACATGAGGGAGAAAGGAATTGGAGGATATGTTGATAGGATTGACTAAAGTAGGGTGTGTGTGGAGCATAAACACCGGCATGGACCAGTTGGGCCGGATCGTGTGTTTCTGTCTGTACATTCTATGTATCACCATGAATGCCACCAGCTGCATGCAGCATTCGTAACAAGATAGATGAGTTGACGGCACAAATGTAAATAAATAGTTATGATAGGATAGCCATTACAGAGACGTGGTTGCAAAGGTGACCAAGGCTGGGAACTAAATATTCACAGGTATTTGCATTCTCATGATAGGCAGAAAGTAAAAAGAGACGGGGTAGCTCTGGTAATAAAGGATGAGATCAGTGCAATAGTGAGAAATTATATTGGCTCAGAAGATCAAGATGTAGAATCAGTTTGGGTGGAGATAAGAAATGATATGGGAAAGAAGTCATTGATGAGAGTAGTCTACAGGCCCCTGAACAGTAGCTACACTGTAGGACAGAGTATAAATCAAGAAATAATGGAGGCTTGCAAGAAAGTTACGACAATACTCATGAGTGATTTAAATCTTCATATTGATTGGACAAGTCAAATTGGCAAAGGTAACCTTGAGGGAGAGTTCATAGAGTGTATGCAGGATGGATTCTTAGAACTATATGTTGTGGAACCAACCAGGGAGCAGACGATTTTAGATCTGGTAATGTGTAATGAGACGGGATTAATTAATGATCTCATAGTAAAGGATCCGTTTGGGAAGAGCGATCATAGCGTGGTAGAATTTCAAATTCAGTTTGAGGGTGAGAAAGCTCGGTCTCAGACTAGTGTCCTGAACTTAAATATAGGCAATTACAAAGGTTTGAAGGCAGAGTTGGCTAAAGTGGACTGGGAAAATAAATTAAAGTGTAAGATGATAGATAACCAGTGACAAACATTTAAGTAGATATTTCATAACTCTCAGCAAATATATATTCCAGTGAGAAAGAAAGACTCAAAGAGAAGGATGGACCATCCCTGGCTAACTAAGGAAGTAAAGGATGGTATCAAATTGAAAACAAAGGCATACAATGTTGTGAAGAATAATGGCAGGCCAGAGGGTTGGGAAATTTTTAGAAACTAGCAAAGGACGACTAAAAAAAGGATAAAGACATTGAAGATAGTTTATGAGAGTAAACTAGCAAGAAATATAATAGACAGTAAGAGGTTCTACAGGTATATAAAAAGGAAGATAGTAGCAAAATAAACCTTGGTCCCTTAGAGGATGAGACTGGGGAATTAATAATGGGAAACAGGGAAATGGCAGAGACCATTAACAAATATTTTGTATCGGTCTTCATGGTAGTAGACACTAAAAGCATCCCAACAATTGATTATCAAGAGGCTATTGTGTGTGTGGCGGGGGTGGGGGCAGAGGTGGAACTTAAAACAATCACTTTCACTGGAGAAAAAGTACTAGGCAAACTAATGGGACTAGAGGTGGGTAAGTTGGGCTGGATAGCCTTTTGTTGGCCGGCACAGACACAATGGGCCGAAGTGGCCTCTTTCCATGCTGTCAACCTCTATGATTCTATGAAGTCCCCTGGACCTGATGACCTGCATCCTAGGGTCTTAAAAGAAGTGGTTGCAGAGATAGTGGATGCATTGGTTGTAATCTACCAAAATCCCCTGGATTCTGGAGAGGTCCCAGCGGATTGGAAAACCGCAAATGTAAAGCCCCTATTTAAGAAAGGAGGGAGACAAACAGCAGGAAACTATAGACCAGTTAGCTTAACATCTGTCATTGGGAAAATGCTGGAGTCCATTATTAAGGAAGTAATATCAGGGAATTTAGAAAAGCATAATGCTGTCAAGCAGAGCCAGCTTGGCTTTATGGCAGGGAAATCATGTTTGAAAAATTTGCTGAAGTTCTTTGAGGATGTAACGAGCAGGGTGGATAAAGGGGAACCAGTGGATGTGGTGTGTTTGGATTTCCGGAAGGCATTCAATAAGGTGCCACATAAAAGGTTACTGAACAAGATAAGAGCTCATAGGGTTGTGGGTAATCGATTAGCATGGATAGAGGATTGGCTAACTAACAGAAAACAGAGAGGTTACTGGGCTGCTACAGGGATCAGTGCTGGGGTTCAACTATTTACTATCTATATTAATGATTTGGATGAAGGGACTGAGTGTAATGTAGCCAGGTTTGCTGATGATTCAAAGATAAGTGAGAAAGCAAATTGTGAGGACACAAAGAATCTGCAAAGGGATATAGACAGGCTAAGTGAGTGGGCAAAAATTTAGCATATGGTGTATAATGTGGGAAAATGTGAGGTTATCCACTTTTCTAGGAAAAATAAAAAGTAAAATTATTATTTAAATGTGGAGAGATTACAAAATGCTGTGGTATAGAGTGATCTGGGGGTCCTTGTACATGAAACTCAAATAGTTAACATGCAGGTACAGCAAGTAATCAGGCATGTTGGACTTTATTGCAAGTGGGATGGAGTATAAAAATAAGGAAGTCCTGCTACAATTGTGTAGTTGCTGAGACCACACCTGGAGTACTGCGTACAGTATTGGTTTCCTTATTTAAGGAGGAATATACTTGCATTGGAGGCAGTTTAGAGAAGGTTCACAAGGTTGATTCCTGAGATGAAGGGGTTGTCATATGAAGAAAGGTTGAGCAGGTTGGGCCTATACACATTGGAGTTTAGAAGAATGAGAGGTGATCTTATTGAAACATATAAGATTCTGAGGGGACTTGACAGCGTAGATGCAGAGAGGATGTTTCTGCTCGTGGGGGATCTAGAGCTAGGGAGCATAGTCTCAGGATAAGGGGCCGCATATTTAAAACGGAAATGAGGAAGAATTTCTTCTCTCAGAGGGTTGTAAATCTGTGGAATTCTTCACCCCAGAGAGCTCTGAAGGCTGGGTCATTGAATATATTTAAGGTGGAATAGTCAGATCTTTGAAAGATAAGGAAGTCAAGGGTTGTGGGGAGAGGGCAGGGAAGTGGAGTTGAGGCCAAGATCAGATCAGCCATGATCTTATTGAAAAGTGGAGCAGACCCAAGGGGCCAGATGGCCTACTCCTGCTCCTATTATGTTCATCTGAATCGTCAAATCAAGGGAATCATCAGCACAACAGTCTTAAAGGTTAACCAGCAGTACAAGGATTTATAAAACATTCCACCATGGCAGTTGGGGAATTTAAATTCAGTTAATTAAATAAAGCGAGTGTCTGTAATGGTGACCATGAAACTATCATTGAAGGCGGCAGGGCAGCTTGAGAAAGGTTTAAAAAAGCTTACGGGATCCTGGGCTTCATGAATAGAGATGTAGAGTACAAAAGTGTGGATATTATGATCAACCTGTATAAAACACTGGTTCGGCCTCAACTGGAGTATTGTGTCAAATTCTGGGCACTTTCGGAGAGATGTGAAGGCCTTTGAGAGGGTGCAGAAAAGATTTATGAGAATGTTTCCAGGAATGAGGGACTTCAGTTACGTGGATTGACTGGAGAAGCTGGGGTTGTTCTCCTTGGAGCAGAGATGATTAAGAGGAGATTTGATCAAGCTGTTCCAAATCCTGAGTGTCTGGACAACTTGATTGAATGTTTTGAGGAGATAACAAGGAGGGTCGATGAGGGTAGTGTGTATGATGCAGTGTATATGGATTTTAGCAAGGCTTTTGATAAGGTCTCACATGACAGATGGGTCACGAAAGTAAAAGCCCATGGGCAAAGTGACAAGTTGGATCCAAAATTGGCTCAGAGGCAGGAAGCAAAGGATAATGGTTGATGCATGTTTTGTGACTGAAACGATGTTTCCAGCGGGGTTGCACTTTATGGCTCAGAGACATGAACCATATACAGTAGACACTTCAAGTCGCTGGAGAAATACCACCAACGATGTCTCCGCAAAATCCTACAAATCCCCTGGGAGGACAGACACACCAACATTAGCATCCTCGACCAGGCCAACATCCCCAGCATCGAAGCACTGGCCACACTTGATCAACTCCACTGGGCAGGCCACATTGTTCGCATGCCAGACCCGAGACTCCCAAAGCAAGCGCTCTACTCGGAACTCCTTCACGGCAAACGAGCCAAAGGTGGGCAGAGGAAACGTTACAAGGACATCCACAAAGCCTCCCTGATAAAAGTGCAACATCCCCACCGACACCTGGGAGTCTCTGGCCAAAGACCGCCCTAAGTGGAGGAAGTGCATCCAGGAGGGCGCTGAGCACCTTGCGTCTCATCGCGAGAGCATGCAGAAAATGCCTTTATTAGCTGAGGCACAGAAGACATGAGTAGGGTGATTATGCTTGAACTGTATAAAACACTGGTTAGGCCACAGCTGAGGAACTGTTGCAGGAAGCCGGTGGGCTTGATGGGCCAAGTGGCCTCCCTCTGTGATGTCACCATTCAGTGACGTCACCATTCAGTGATGTCACCATTCTGTGATGTCAGTGATGTCACCATTCAGTGAGGTCACCATTCAGTGTGGTCACCAGTCAGTGATGTCACCATTCAGTAAGGACACCATTCAGTGAGGTCACCAGTCAGTGATGTCACCATTCTGTGATGTCAGTGATGTCACCATTCAGTGAAGTCACCATTCAGTGATGTCACCATTCTGTGATGTCAGTGATGTCACCATTCTGACAGCCCCCCGCGCTGGGTTGTGGCTGACACCGCGCATGAGCCCCCTGGCCCGGCCCATGCCGCGCATGCTCAGCACAAAGCCCGGATCACCGGCGGAAAGCGAGTTTTATGAGGAGTTTTTTAATATAAATAGAGGAGAAAAGCGCGTCCCACAGGGAGCAGAACTGGGCCACGTGATCAACGCCACGCCAGTGACTGATGTGAGCTCCAACCAATAGGGAGAGAGCGGGCGGGGCTTGGAGAGCTGCGGTGTCGGTTGGTCCTCCAACCAATTGGGGGGCCCGAGGGGCGGGACGTCTGCCTGGGAGTGTTTGATGGGACAGTGTAGAGGGAGCTTTACTCTGTATATAACCTGAGCTGTACCTGCCCTGTGAGTGTTTGATGGGAAAGTGTAGAGGGAGCTTTACTCTGTATCTAACCCCCTGCTGTACCGGACCGGAAAGTGTTTGGTGCTGACACTTGTTACTCACATCGATGAACACATCTTATAATCGAAAGATGATATAAGATAAACCCATCAGATTCTCCTCTGGACACTGAATGACATTTTAAACCGCCCCCGCCCTCACATCTCTTCTCCTTCTTTGTTGTAATGAAAAGAGACCTAGTTTCTCACTCCTCATAACTAAAGCGTCTTGTTCCTGGTATCATCTCAATACATCGCTTCTGCAATCGCTCTATGGCCTTGACATCTATCCCAGAGTAAAATGCCCCAAAACTTGACAATATTCTAAATGCAGTCCAACCAATGATTTCTGCTCAACACCGAATTTATCTAACATAGGATAACATTTTTTTTAAACAACTTGATCAACTTGTTCTCCCACTTTTGAAAATTTGTGTACATGAACTCTTGTAGGGTTCTGCTGGGAACTAGATAATGTGTTCTTGGAAATCACAGAAGTTCCAGCTGTCTTTTCCTCGCTTCCTGCCAAAACCCAGCAGAGAAGACAAAGAAGAGTCCGGTGCCAGAGGTGGATCAGTGCAGGGTATAACAGTGAGGGGAGACTGATGTAAGGGGGCAGTCGGGACTGGAGACACCGGAGATCAAGCTCAGGGCTCCCGAGGTTCCATCCAGCGGGCTGACCTGGTGTCAGTTACTGTGGACTCACGGGTCTTGCATGTTTACTCTGATTGGTGGATCAGTATAAGGTGCAGCACAGGACAAAAAATCTGCTCATATTCTCTATCTTCTTATATTTCTTAAGATAATAAAGTTGCTAACACCGGACTCTCGAACCTGCTAATTAATAAGACAAGGCATTAGCTAGAATGTTACACCCACAGTCTCTCTGCTCCTCTACTCCTTTTAAATGTTTACTGTTGAATGTACTTTTCCTACCTTTTTTCCCTACAAAATGTAACATCTCACATTTCTCTGAGTCAAATTTCTCCTGTCCCATTTACTAACCTCTTTATGTCACACTGAAATCATTACATTCCTCTTCACAGTTAGCCATGGTCCCATATTGGTCTCATCTGGAGATTTTGGTCTTATGGCCCACATATCAAAGTGGGACTAATTGGACAGCTTTGCAAAGAGCCGGCACAGACTCGATGGGCTGAATGGCCTCCTTCAGCGCTGTATTATTCTATGATTTTGGGTCATTAATAAAGTAGATAAGGGACTGTCAATGGATGTTGGTGAAAGTGAGAGTGCTCGGGATTGGAGACAACCTTTTGACAGGGAGGGAATTGGTCAGGAGGCAGGGAGCAGCGAGTGGGGATGAAAGGTACACACTCAGATTGGCTGGATGTGACAAGTGGTGACCCCCAAGGATCTGCTCTGGGGCCTCAACCTTCACTATATTTAATATTGGCTCTACTCGGAACTCCTTCACTGCAAACGAGCCAAAGGTGGGCTGAGGAAACTTTTCAAGGGCACCCTCAAAGCTTCCCTGATAAAGTGCAACATCCCCACCAACGCCTGGGAGTCCCTGGCCAAAGACCACCCTAAGTGGAGGAAGTGCATCTGGGAGGGTGCTGAGCACCTCGAGTCTCATCGCTGAGAGCATGCAGAAATCAAGCGCAGGCAGCGGAAGGAGCGTGCGGCAAACCAGTCCCACCCTCACCTTCCCTCAATGACTATCTGTCCCACCTGTGACAGAGACTGTTCAGCCACTTATAGACTCATTTTAAGAGTAGAAGCAAGTCTTCCTCGATTCTGAGGAACTGCCTATGATGATGATATTGACTTGGATGAAGAAACAGAGTTGTGCATCCAGTTTTGCAGATGACACTAAAGTAGGAGGGAGACTAAGTAGTGCAGGTGGGAGCAGCAAGTTACAAAGGGCAGGAGCTGAAGGACAGCACGATAAACACTGACCCTGGGGACACCACTGTTTACATCCCTCCAGTCTGAAGAACATCCATTAACCGCTACTCTCTGTTTTCTGCCCTTTACCCAACTTCCTCTCCACGTTGCCTCACTCACTTTAATACTGTGAGCCTTAGTTTGATCAACAAGCCTCCTGTCCGGCACCTTATCAAACACTTTTTGACAATCCATCTACACAACAAAACCTGCATTTCTTTTCTCACTGCACTGTGTAATTTTCTCAAATAATTCCTGCTGACCTCAATAAATCCATTCCACTCACAGATGTTGCAATGTTTGCTCCACACCACAGGGTTCCATCTGTTTAAAGCCACAACACAAAGGTCCAGCTTTCTCCTGGAGTTTGAGAGAAATCCGCTTTAAAAGTGATGCAGAGTTTCAGCCAATGAGGGAGATCCTGGCTCAGCCCCGGGCACGCGAAGCAGCAAGCCCCGCCCCCCTCACACTCCGATTGGTTGAGGACCATCCCAGGCTGGGTCCTCTAGCCCCGCCCCCTCTCTTCCTATTAGTCTGGAGCTGCCGTCAATCACCCGGGCAGGGTGAGCTGGGCATGCGCAGTGCCAGTACAGGAGACGCACGGATGCTGAGACGAGCTCAGGCTGCAGACGGACTCTGCTCAGGGTGAGAATTAGCGGGGCGCAGGGGAGTCATCGATCGGCAAGTGGGCGGGGAGGCTTCATAAACAACTGGTGTAGGCCGCAAGCCTCGAGTAATAACCCAAAACTCCCGCGTTTGCAACGACGGGTTTTTCTCCCGGTAATAGGCCGGGATTCAGCGCCATGTTTGTACAGGAAGGCGGGAAGGTTCAGAGTGCAGCCCGCTTGCTTCATGGCGTGACAGCGCATGCGCAGCCATTTTGGCACAGGAACAGAGTGGGTAGGGCCTCAGTGTCTGCTCCCAACCGGGTCCCAGTGCCCGGGAGAGAAAATATTTATTTTATTCTCACTCTCCACACATCGTATTTCTCACCTGAAGGCGTTGGTAAGTGCCGAGCTTACGGTTTACATCCCACACAATTCTAACAGAAGAGCCCCAGAGCTGGGTCTCTGGGTTGGAATCCCCATAAGAACATAAGAATTAGGAACAGGAGTAGGCCATCTAGCCCCTGAGCCTGCTCCGCCATTCAATAAGATCATGGCTGATCTGGCCGTGGACTCAGCTCCACTTACCCACCCTCTCCCCGTAACCCTTAATTCCCTTATTGCTTAAAAATCTATCTATCTGTGATTTGAATACATTCAATGAGCTAGCCTTAACTGCTTCCTTGGGCAGAGAATTCCACAGATTCACAACCCTCTGGGAGAAGAAATTCTTTCTCAACTCGGTTTTAAATTGGCTCCTCCGTATTTTGAGGCTGTGCCCCCGAGTTCTAGTCTCCCCTACCAGTGGAAACAACCTCTCTGCCTCTATCTTGTCTATCCCTTTCATGATTTTAAATGTTTCTATAAGATCACCCCTCATCCTTCTGAACTCCAAAGAGTAAAGACCCAGTCTACTCAATCTATCATCATAAGGTAACCCCCTCATCTCCGGAATCAGCCTAGTGAATCGTCTCTGTACCCCTTCCAAAGCTAGTATATCCTTCCTTAAGGAAGGTGACCAAAACTGCACGCAGTACTCCAGGTGCGGCCTTACCAATACCTTATACAGTTGCAGCAACACCTCCCTGCTTTTGTGCTCCATCCCTCTCGCAATGAAGGCCAACATTCCATTCGCCTTCCTGATTACCTGCTGTACCTGCAAACTAACCTTTTGGGATTCATGCACAAGGACCCCCAGGTCCCTCTGCATCTCAGCATGTTGTAATTTCTCCCCATTCAAATAATATTCCCTTTTACTGTTTTTTTTCCCAAAGTGGATGACCTCACACTTTCCGACATTGTATTCCATCTGCCAAACCTTAGCCCATTCGCTTAACCTATCCAAATCTCCTTGCAGCCTCTCTGAGTCCTCTACACAACCCGCTTTCCCACTAATCTTAGTGTCATCTGCAAATTTTGTTGCACTACACTCTGTCCCCTCTTCTAGGTCATCTATATATATTGTAAACAGTTGTGGTCCCAACACTGATCCCTGTGGCACACCACTAACCACCGATTTCCAAGCGGAAAAGGACCCATTTATCCTGACTCTGCTTTCTGTTCACCAGCCAATTCTCTATCCATGCTAATACATTTCCTCTGACTCTGCGTACCTTTATCTTCTGCAGTAACCTTTTGTGTGGCACCTTATCGAATGCCTTTTGGAAATCTAAATACACCACATCCATCGGTTCACCTCTATCCACCATGCTCGTTATATCCTCAAAGAATTCCAGTAAGTTAGTTAAACATGATTTCCACTTCATGAATCCATGTTGTGTCTGCTTGATTGCACTATTCCTATCGAGATGTCCCGCTATTTCTTCCTTAATGATAGTTTCAAGCATTTTCCCCACTACAGATATTAAACTAACCGGCCTATAGTTACCTGCCTTTTGCCTGCTCCCTTTTTTAAACAGAGGCGTTACATTAGCTGCTTTCCAATCCGCTGGTACCTCCCTTTAGTCCAGAGAATTTTGGTAGATTATAACGAATGCATCTGCTATAACTTCCGCCATCTCTTTTAATATCCTGGGATGCATTTCATCAGGACCAGGGGACTTGTCTACCTTCAGTCCCATTAGCCTGTCCAGCACTACCCCCCTAGTGATAGTGATTGTCTCAAGGTCCTCCCTTCCCACATTCCTGTGGCCTGCAAATTTTGGCATGGTTTTTGTGTCTTCCACTGTGAAGACGGAACCAAAATAATTGTTTAAGGTCTCAGCCATTTCCACATTTCCCATTATTAAATCCCACTTTTCATCTTCTAAGGGACCAACATTTACTTTAGTCACTCTTTTCCGTTTTATATATCTGTAAAAGCTTTTACTATCTATTTTTATGTTTTGCGTAATCTATCTTCCCTTTCTTTATTGCTTTTTTAGTCATTCTTTGCTGTTGCTTAAAATTTTCCCAATCCTCTAGTTTCCCACTAACCTTGGCCACCTTCTACGCATTGGTCTTTGATTTGATACTTTCCTTTATTTCCTTGGTTATCCACGGCTGGTTATCCCTTCTCTTGCCGCCCTTCTTTTTCACTGGAATATATTTTTGTTGCGCACTATGAAAGAGCTCCTTAAAAGTCCTCCACTGTTCCTCAATTGTGCCACCGTTTAGTCCTTGTTTCCAGTCTACTTTAGCCAACTCTGCCCTCATCCCACTGTAGTCCCTTGTTTAAGCATAGTACGCTCGTTTCTGACACAACTTCCTCATCCTCAATCTGTTTTACAAATTCAACCATATTGTGATCACTCATTCCGAGAGGATCTTTTATGAAGAGATCGTTTATTTTTCCTGTCTCATTACACAGGACCAGATCTAAGATGGCTTGCTCCCTTGTAGGTTCTGTTCCATACTGTTCTAAGAAACAATCCCGTATGCATTCTATGAATTCCTCCTCCAGGCTACCCCGTGCGATTTGATTTGACCAATCGATATGTAGGTTAAAATCCCCCATGATTACTGCAGTTCCTTTTTCACATGCCTCCATTATTCCATTGATTATTGCCCGCCGCACCGTGAAGTTATTATTTAGGGGCCTATAAACTACGCCGACAAGTGACTTTTTCCCCTTACTATCTCTAATCTCCACCCACAATGATTCAACATTTTGTTCATTGGAGCCAATATCATCCCTCACAACTGCCCTGATATAATCTTTTATAAACAGAGCTACCCCACCTCCTTTCCCTTCTTGCCTATCTTTCTGAATCGTCAGATACCCCTGTATGTTTAATTCCCAGTTTTGGCCACCTTGCAACCATGTTTCTGTAATGGCCACCAAATCATACCCATTTGTAATGATTTGTGCCGTCAACTCATTTACTTTATTTCGAATGCTGCGTGCATTTAGGTAGAGTGTTTTCATCCTAGTTTTTAAACCATGATTTTTAGTTTTGACCCCTCCTGCAGCCCTTTTATATTCAGTGGCCCTTTTTGTTTCTTGCCTTTGGTTTCTCTGCCCTCCACTTTTACTCATCTCTTTTCTGTCTTTTGTTTTTGTCTCCTTTTTGTTTCCCTCTGTATCCCTGTATTGGTTCCCATCCCCCTGCCATATTAGTTTAACTCCTCACCAACAGCACTAGCAAACACTCCCCCTGGGACATTGGTTCCGGTCCTGCCCAAGTGCAGACCATCCAGTTTGTACTGGTCCCACCTCCCCCAGAACCTGTTCCAATGCCCCACGAATTTGAATCCCTCCCTGCTGCACCACTGCGCAAGCCACGTATTCATCTGTGCTATCCTGCGATTCCTACTCTGACAAGCACGTGGCACTGGTAGCAATCCCGAGATTACTACTTTTGAGGTCCTACTTTTTAATTTAGCTCCTAGCTCCTTAAATTCGTCTCGTAGGACCTCATCCCTTTTTTTAACCAATGTGCACCACGACAACTGGCTGTTCTCCCTCCCTTTTTAGAATGTCCTGCACTCGCTCGGAGACATCCTTGACCCTTGCACCAGGGAGGCAACATACCATCCTGGAGTCTCGATTGCGGCTGCAGAAACGCCGATCTATTCCTCTTGTGATTGAATCCCCTATCACTATCGCTCTCTCACTCTCCCATGTACAGACCCAGGGTTAGAATCCCTCGGTACAGTCCCAAGGTTGTAAACCATCGCAAGAAGTGAATTGTCAGCCTTGGTGTTACAAGTTTCATCAGTTACAGGCTGGAGAGAGGAATAATTCACTGTCAAGCCCTTTTAAATTTACATGGTCAGGTATTCAATTTACCGATAACTCTAATCCTGGATTTAAAGGAGGGGAGAGCTGTGTTTAAATCAAATAGTCTCTTTGGAGATTCTCAGAGAAGGATCTGGTCAACTCGAAACTCTGAAAGCAAAAAAATCGGTTAGAAATTTCCAATTGGTAGTTTTTGACCAATATCGAACACCACAGGGAGGGGAAATTCTGTAATAAGAAAGGAACTTGGCAAGATTCAAAATAATTTAACAAAGGATTCGAGGGACTCTTACATTTGGCATCTTTACTTTGTCCACTCGAGGAGTTAGATAACAGACTTTCTCCTGTGAATATAGAGCTGTATTATTAGGCCACGATCTGTTTACTTGTTCATTTTCTGTTGAATACGTTTGCTGAGTAAATTTAAACCCAGGTTTGCAGATGTGATGCTCTATTCACACATCGAAGGTGAGAGAGATGCTGTGGGGCACACGTTACCAGTAGCTGAAAGCAATTAACAGACTGGGTTAAATGATCCCGGGTGTATGAAGGAACTTTGTGTAGAAACTACAATTGTCTGTTCTGAATTTCTATCCTGTACGTACAGTGATGACTTTTGTAAACTCCTTTTACAGGGTATTAGAAGGGGAGGATTTACAGACGGGAAACTCAAACCAAACAGCACATCAAGATCTGACAGAGTCACTTGATTCATCAGGACCTGAATATCATCGGCCTTTGACTGTGGAAGGAGAAATGTTTGTCTGTTCTGTCTGTGGGAAAGGATTTCAAACATCAGTGTGACTGGAAAAGCACCGAGACACACACACCCGCGTGAGAGTGTTCCAGTGCACTGACTGGAAAAGAGCTTTAGCCAGTTACACAGCCTGAAAAACATCGCACCATTCACAGCAGGGAGAAACCGTACACGTGTTGTGTGTGTGGACGAGGTTTCAACTGATCATCCAACCTGAAGAGACATAAGGATACCCGGACCATGGAGAAACCGTGGAAATGTGGGGACTGTGGGAAGGGATTCAGATCACCGTCTGAGCTGGAAACTCATCGAAGATTTCACACCGGGGAAAGGCCGTTCACCTGCCCCGTGTGTGGGAAGGGATTCACTGATTCATCCAACCTTCGGACACACCAGCGAGTTCACACTGGGGAGAGACCGTTCACCTGTTCTGTGTGTGAGAAGGGATTTACTCAGTTATCCAACCTGCTGACACATAAACGAGTTCACACCAGGGAGAGGCCGTTCACCTGCTCCATCTGTGGGAAGGGATTCACTGCGCTAGGCGGTCTCCAGAAACACCAGCTAGTTCACACTGGGGAGAGGCCGTTCACTTGCTCTGTGTGTGAGAAGGGATTCACTCGGTTATCCACCCTGCTGAACCACAAACGAGTTCACACTGGGGAGAGGCCGTTCACCTGCTCTGTCTGTGGGAAGGGATTCACTGTGTCAGCCGGTCTCCAGAAACACCAGCGAGTCCACACTGGGGAGAGGCCGTTCACGTGCTGTGTGTGTGGAAAAGGATTCGCTCAATCAACCGGCCTGTTGACACACAACAAGCTAGTTCACACTGTGGAAAGGCCGTTCACTTGCTCCGAATGTGGGAAGGGATTCGCTCTGTCATCCACCCTTCTGATACATCAGCGAGTTCACAGAGAGAGACCGTTTAGCTGCTCTGTCTGTGGGAAGGGCTTCGCTCTGTTAGTCTGTCTCCAGAAACACCAGCGAGTTCACACTGGGGAGAGGCCATTCAATTGCTCCAAATGTGGGAAGAGATTCACTCGGTCATCCAAGCTCCTGATACACCAGCGAGTTCACACTGGGGAGAGGCCGTTCCCTTGCTCCAAATGTGGGAAGAAATTCACTCAGTCATCCAACCTGCTGACACACAACAAGCGAGTTCACACTGGGGAGAGGCCGTTCCCTTGCTCCGTGTGTGGGAAGGGATTTGCTCTGTCATCCGACCTCCTGAGACACCAACAAGTTCACAACTGACGGCAGGGGTTGGATTCTGCTGTTAATTACATCCAAGTCAGAACTATGTTCATTCTGGAAGTTGGGATTTGTTTTTGCCAATGTTAATAACCCTATAACTGGGCTATATGTATAAATGTCAAATCAATTAGCTTTCTTTTAAACACCGTGTGCCTAGTCTTTGATATCTCAGTGATAAGAATCGAAGAAGCCTTGGTGCTGCTGCAGACACAGTGGTCCTCATATTTTTATCCAAGACGGGCCTCAGCCCAGTCATTTGTTCCCAATGTTGATGCAGTGGTTCAAGAACCGCCGGGTATCAGGAGCAGTATTGAGGGCTGGGTGGGACAGTGCACTGTGAGGAGAACACAAAGCATCTGCAAAGGGATATGGACAGTTTAAGAGAGTGGGCAATACGGCGGCAGATGGAGCATAATGTGGGGAACTGTGAGGTTATTCACTTTATTAGGAAGGTCAGAAAAACAGCATATTTTAAATTGTGAGACAATGTTAAATGTTGGTGTTCAGAGAGGCTTGGGTGTCCTCATACAGGAAACACACAAAGTTAGCATGCAGGTACAGCAAGCAATTAGAAAGGTGAATGGCATGTTGGCCTTTATTGCAAGGGGGTTGGAGTATAAGAGTAAGGAAGTCTTACTACAATTGTACAGGGCTTTCGTGAAACCACAAACGGTCCAACGATGGTTCACTAGATTGATCCCTGGGATGAGAGGGTTGTTCTATGAGGAGAGATTGAGTGGATTATACTCTCTGCAGTTTTGAAGAATGAGAGGGGATCTCATTGAAAAATATAAGATTCTGAGGGGTATTGACAGGGTAGATGCTGAGTGGTTGCTTCCCCAGCTGGAGAGTCTAGAAATAGAGGGCATAGTCTCAGGATAAGGGGAAGGCCATTTCAGACTGAGTTGAGGAGGAATGTCTTCACTCAGAGGGTTGTGAATCTGGAATTCTCTACCTGCAAAGACTGGATGTCGGGTCATTGAGTATATTCAAGGCTAAGATAGATTTATGGACTCGAGGGGAATCACGGGATTATGGGGAACAGACAGGAAAGTGGAGTTGAGGTCGATGATTGGCCATGGTATCGAGTGACGGAGCAGGCCCGAAGTGCTGTATGGCCGACTCCTGCTTCCAATTCTTATGCTCTTATGTTCTTAAATTGTTTCCAGAGGCTGAAGGGTTTGTAACCAGAGGACACAGATTTAACTCGCACAAGAATCAGAGGTGAAATGAGGAAATAAATACGCAATGAGCTGTTATGATCTGGAATACACGGCCTGAAAGGGTGCTGGGAGCAGATTCAGTAATAAGTTTCAGCAGGGAATTAGGTCAATACTTGAATTGGAAAATTGCAGAGATATTGGGAAAGAGCAGGGGGAGTGGGACTGATTGGGATATTGGGAAAGAGCAGCGGGAATGGGACTGATTGGGATATTGGGAAAGAGCAGGGGGAGTGGGACTAATTGGGATATTGGGAAAGAGCAGGGGGAATGGGACTGATTGGTTAGATCTTTCAACTGAGTGCCAGCACAGGCACCAGTGGGGTAAATGTACACGTTCTGTGCTGTAACATTCTGTGATTGTATAACGACATCATGTCTCTGTTTATATTACACTCGACCCTGTCTCTGTTTGTATTACACTAGACCCTGTCTCTGTTTATATTACACTCGACTTTGTCGCTGTTTATATTACACTAGGCCCTGTCTCTGTTTATATTACACTAGACCCTGTCTCTGTTTATATTACACTAGACCCTGTCTCTGTTTATATTACACTAGACCCTGTCTCTGTTTATATTACACTAGACCCTGTCTCTGTTTATTACACTAGACCTGTCTGTTTGTATTACACTAGGTCCTGTCTCTGTTTATATTACACTAGGCCCTGTCTCTGTTTATATTACACTAGACCCTGTCTCTGTTTATATTACACTAGACCCTGTCTCTGTTTATATTACACTAGACCCTGTCTCTGTTTATTACACTAGACCTGTCTGTTTGTATTACACTAGGTCCTGTCTCTGTTTATATTACACTAGACCCTGTCTCTGTTTATATTACACTCGACCCTGTCTCTGTTTATATTACACTAGGCCCTGTCTCTGTATATATTACACGAGATCCTGTCTCTGTTTATATTACACTAGACCCTGTCTCTGTTTATAGTACACTAGACCCTGTCTCTCTTTATATTACACTAGGCCCTGTCTCTGTTTATATTACACGAGACGCTGTCTCTGTTTATATTATACTAGACCCTGTCTCTGTTTATATTACACTAGACCCTGTCTCTGTTTATATTACGAGACCCTGTCTCTGTTTATATTAGTCGACCCTGTCTCTGTTTATATTACGAGACCCTGTCTCTGTTTATATTACAGTCGACCCTGTCTCTGTTTATATTACACTAGACCCTGTCTCTGTTTATATTACATTAGACCCTGACTCTGTTTATATTACACTAGACCCTGTCCCTGTTTATATTACACTAGACCCTGTCTCTGTTTATATTACACTAGACCCTGACTCTGTTTATATTACACGAGGCCCTGACTCTGTTTACTTAACACGTTTCCCTTTCTCACTTTATATTACAATAGCACCTGTCTCTGCTAATACCGCACTTGACCTTGCATCTGTAAAATAGAGAGACAGATGATAGAGGAATAGATAAATATTGATAATCGTAGAGATATATATTTGCGTGTGTGAGAGGATGCAATCATTTTTTTAAACTTCGAAGCAGGTTTATTCTTGTTAATAGCTATCAGCAGCTACAGGCAATGTGTAATTGATCTGGTATTGTGTGGGTAATATTTGTGTTGAGAGGATGGGGTGAATCTTGTAACAATCTCCCAGAGATGGACTGGGATTGAGGGACAGGACTGAAGGGGAGCAATTCACTGCACTTTGCACTACTTAGTGGCACACTGTATGTTGAAGGTCACTAATTCACACTTGTGTTGTCCTGTGACAACTGCTCATAGATTTTAATGCTAAGGATTGTTTTTCTTGCAGTATTTCCCATTGGGCTTTGCCTGGCCCACTGATTGTATCAGACAGAGCCTGGAACCGTGACCTCACAGCACCACCGGCTGGGCAGCCGCAGGGTCCTAATGTCCGCTGGGTTCACTAACTCAAATGGTTGAGGAACAACTGAAAAAAAGCACACACTTCGCTCTATATATGTGTGATGTGTGGGTGTATAAAGTACATATAATGTTTGCAAGTGCATTCTGCAAACATAAATGATTAACTTCACCAGTTGTCTTTCACAATTTTATATCCTTTTGTTCAAGATGTAATGGCAAAGTGTTTAATATCATTACCATTTATTGATAACACATTGTCTTGTGTGCTCTTGTTCAGAAAGTGATGTCACACTGACCATTCCGTTACCAAGGTGACCATGTCTGTCCGCAGTATTCAGTGGGAAAGGGGATTAAATCACACCGAGGATAATGAGCAGCCCCTCTCCAGTCTCTGAGCTTTATTGTCCAGTGATCACCTCACCATCACACAGAATCCCCTGATATACACCTGGAGTGTGTGTTTATTGGTGCAAGTGATGATAAAAATAAAACTACCTGTACCTGGCATGAGGTTAATAAACCTGTAATTCTCTGACCGAATATTTTCCTCATTTGAAAATAATGAAACACTTGTTACTCTCCAGAGAATTGTGCACTATTTCTGTTTGCACAGTATTCTTTCTTTTGACTGTTACCTTCACTGTTTACTCCTCAACCTCTTCCAACATTTGTGGGAATGGTCTAGTGCAGTAATAACTGGGGCCGGGACAAGAAGAAACAAGTCTTTGTGATAATAATAGAAACAATATTTGGCACAATAACTGAAAGATGTCATAGTACTCTGCGTGGTCTAACCAAGGTTCGATACAGGTTTAGCATAACTTCCCTACTTTTCATTTCTATTATTCTTTTTCTATGTATTAAAAGAAAATAGAAATTTAGATGCTTCATCAACCACCCCCCATCATTTAATCAATAGCAGCAGTCACCAAATGCTCCCATGACTGTGCCAGTAACTTGATGTTACTCCGAGGTGGTGTCCAGGAGCAGCCACCCTTTTGCTCAAGTAAAATTGTTTTGCCTTTTCACCTCTATCCCCCCCCACCGCCCAGCCCCGACTCTCTCTCCCCCCAGACACACTCTCTTTCCCCCCCCCCCCTGCCCAGACACTCTCTTCCCTTCTCCCCCCCCGCCCAGGCACTTTCTCTTCCCCCCCCCCCCCCAGACTCTCCCCCCGAGACACACTCTTCCCCCCCCCCCCAGACACACACTTCCCCGCCCCCCCCCAACCCCAGACTCTCTCTCACCCGCAAACTCTCTCACCCCCAGACTCTCTCCCTCCACCCCAGACTCTATCCCCACCCCCAGACCCTCCCCCCCCACCCCAGCCTCTCTCTCCCCACCCCCAGACTCTCCCCACCCCCAGACTTTCTCTCTCCCCCCACCCCAGAATCTCTCTCGCCCCCCCCACTCAGCACAGATAAATTCAAAATGAAGCAATATGGCAGGAAATCATTAACAATGAAGCCCCGAGGTGTCACATAGACAGAGAAAATAGGTACAGGAGTCGGCCATTCGACCCTTCTAGCCTGCACCGCTATTCAATGAGTTCATGGCTGAACATGCAACTTCAGTACCCCATTCCTGCTTTCTCGCCATACCCCTTGATCCCCCTAGTAGTAAGGACTTCATCTAACTCCTTTTTGAATATATTTAGTGAATTGGCCTCAACTACTTTTTGTGGTAGAGAATTCCACAGGTTCACCACTCTCTGGGTGAAGAAGTTTCTCCTCATCTTGGTCCTAAATGGCTTACCCCTTATCCTTAGACTGTGACCCCTGGTTCTGGACTTCCCCAACAGGAACATTCTTCCTGCATCTAACCTGTCTAAACCCATCAGAATTTTAAACGTTTCTATGAGGTCCCCTCTCATTCTTCTGAACTCCAGTGAATACAAGCCCAGTTGATCCAGTCTTTCTTGATAGGTCAGTCCCGCCATCCCGGGAATCAGTCTGGTGAACCTTTGCTGCACTCCCTCAATAGCAAGAATGTCCTTCCTCAGGTTAGGAGACCAAAACTGTACACAATACTCCAGGTGTCGCCTCACCAAGGCCCTGTACAACTATAGCAACACCTCCCTGCCCCTGTACTCAAATCCCCTCGCTATGAAGCCCAACATGCCATTTGCTTTCTTAACCGCCTGCTGTACCTGCATGTCAAACTCCCTCCTTTCAGGAGACCATTAATCAGGCCCTGATGTAAGGATTGATCTTAATAAACACTACTGCAACCACCCTCTGCCAAAAACCAAGCAGTCAATATATGATCTGCATAGCCTGTAATTTCTGCTGGTGTCACATTAACAGAAGCAGGATATACTGTAAGAATACCAGAAACATGCTCCGATTGATTACTGGCAAAGTCACAGTCTAGAGTAATAATAATTGAGGCATGCAGGAAAACTGAAATAACAGCGGCAGGTAATTACGACATGGTTAGGCAGAGTCAACATGGTTTTATGAAAGGGAAATCGTGTTTGACAAATTTATTAGCGATTTTGAGGATGTAACTAGCAGGGTAGATAAAGGGGAACCAGTGGATGTAGTATATTTGGATTTCCAAAAGGATTTCAATAAGGTATCACATGAAAGGTTATTAACAAGATAAAGGCTATCCCCCACCACCCCAGACTCTCTTTCTCTCTTCCCCCCCACAGTCTCTCCCACCCCATGCTCTCTCTCTTCCCCCACCCCAGACTCTTCCCCCCGCCCAGACGCTCTCTACTAACGCTCCCCCCCCCCACAGTCTCTTCCCCGAGTATCTCTTTCCCCCTCCGACTCTCTCTCTTCCCCCCCCTCCCCAGACTCACTCTCCCTCTCCCAAATTCTCCCAACCTCCAGACTCTCTCAATCCCTTCCCCCCACCCTAGTCTCTTTCTAGCCCCCCCCAGACTCTCTCCCTCCCCCCACCCTAGTCTCTCTCTAGCTGTGCCCCCCCCCAGTCTCTCACTCCCTCCCCCACCCCAAACTCTCTCTAGCCTCCCCCCTCCTCCCCAAGACCCTCTCTCTCTCTAGCCCCTTCCCCAGGCTCTCTCTCCCCTCTCTCGGCCACTCGCCGGGTCAGGGGCAGTGTGCTGGGAAATTAGACTTCCGGTCCAGGTGGGAGGATCAGGGCGGTTCCTCCACACATCCTCCACAGTGCAAATAGTCACTTTGTTTTAAAATACAAGTTGTGATATGTGAAAAGCTCAGATATTATTGTGATTGTAGCACACTGGTCACTGGTTTAACTTGTTTAGTTTCAATAGGTTAAAGCTTCCACTAAATGGAGATCCAGTGCAATAGACTGTTCAGAGATGCTCTACTGATTTCGGCAGCAGAACTTGCAGAATTGAATTATTCATTTTAATATTTATTCCCTTTGATATAAATCACATCTGTACTAATTGAACAAAACTGAAGCCAATGTCACTGTTTGAGATATTTCTATTTCTGTGTATCAACTGTCAATATCCTTAAAGAAAACTCTTGAGTTGAAACGAATCAATAAGTGACTCTGTGGTTCTGATTTTTCTGCCATGAACACTTCATGGGAACCAGTGAGGGGTTTATGTAAATAAACACAGAAATAGAAGTCCCAGATTCGAGTACTGAGCGAGAGAAACACAATAAATGTTTCCCCACCAACACAGCACAAAAATAAACAGAGAAAGAAATTCAAATATCTCAACAGATTCCAGCAACAATTGTTTTTTGGTACATTTCTCCAAATTATAGGAGAATAAAGTAAAGGTAATCCCCACGGTCAGAATGGGGAAAGATTCTAGTCACAGCATACAGTGACATCACAAATGTGTCAGTGGAGATTTCCTGTATCCTCTCCCTCTCCTATTTCTATCTTATCTCCCCTCGCAAGAATGGGTGCCTTAGACCCAATCTCCACACCTAGTTGTCGATTCTTATGAAAGTTTTCCCTCAGCCCTATTTCAGAGGCCTCCAACCAAATTGATTGGAATGCACAGAGGAAGCTTCAATCCAAACTGTGACCTGTGCATTAAATGATCTGGGAGTGTTTGATGGGACAGTGTAGAGGGAGCTTTACTCTGTATCGAACCCCATGCTGTACCTGCCCTGGGAGTGTTTGATGGGACAGTGTAGAGGGAGCTTTACTCTGTATCTAACCCGTTTTGTACCTGGCCTGGGAGTGTTTGATGGGACAGCGTAGAGGGAGCTTTACTCCATATCTAACCCAGAGTGCACAGGATTCGGGAGTGTTTGATGGGACAGTGTAGAGGGAGCTTTACTCCGTATCCAACCTGGAGTGCAAGGATCTGGGATTGTTTGATGGGACAGTGTAGAGGGAGCCTTACTCCGTATCTAACCCAGAGTGCAAGGATCTGGGAGTGTTTGATAGGACAGGGTGACTCCACTGTCCAAGCAACATGATACTATCAGTGCAAAAGCAAAATACCCCGGATGCTGGAATCTGAAATAACAGAAAATGCTGGAAATAGTCAGCAGGTCAAGCAGTATCTGTGGAGAAAGAAACAGAGTTAATGTTTCAGGTTGATGACCCTTCGTCAGAAATGGAAAAAGTTAGCGATGTAACAGATTTTAAGCAGGTGCAGAGGCAGGGAAAGGGAGGAGGGGAGAAAAGAACAAAAGAGACGGTCTGTGAGAAGGGGACAGGCGAGAGATTAAATGACAAAATGACCCCTACTCTCCAACCCCTCCTTCACCCCTACTCTCCAACCCCTCCTTCACCCCTACTCTCCAACCCCCCTCACCCCAACCCCTCCTTCACCCCTACTCTACAACCCCTCCTTCACCCCTACTCTACAACCCCTCCTTCACCCCTACTCTCCAACCCCTCCTTCACCCCTACTCTCCAATCCCCCTCACCCCAATCCCTCATTTACCCCTACTCTCCAAACCCCCTCACCCCAATCCCTCCTTCACCTCAACTCTCCAACCCCTCCTTCATCCCTACTCTCCAACACCCCTCACCCCAACTCCTCCTTCACCTCTACTCTCCAACCCCTCCTTCATCCCTACTCTCCAACCCCCCTCACCTCAACCCCTCCTCCACCCCTACTCTCCAACCCCCCCTCACCCCAACCCCTCCTCCACCCCTACTCTCCAACTCCTCACCCCAACCCCTCCTTCACCCCTACTCTCCAACCCCCCTCACCCCAACCCCTCCTTCACCCCTACTCTCCAACCCTCCTCACCCCAACCCCTCCTCCATCCCTACTTTCCAACCCCTCCTCCACCCCTACTCTCCAACCCCTCCTCCACCCCTACTCTCCAACCCCTCCTCCACCCCTACTCTCCAACTCCTCACCCCAACCCCTCCTCCACCCCTACTCTCCAACTCCCCTCACCCCAACCCCTCCTTCACCCCGACTCTCCAACCACTCACCCCAATCCCTCCTTCACCCCGACTCTCCAACTCCTCACCCCAACCCCTCCTTCACCCCTACTCTCCAATCACTCATCCCAACCCCTCCTTCACCCCTACTCTCCAACTCCTCACCCCAACCCATACTCTCCAACTCCTCACCCCAACCCCTCCTTCACCCCTACTCTCCAACCCCTCCTTCACCCCTACTCTCCAACCCCCCTCACCTCAACCCCTCCTCCACCCCTACTCTCCAACCCCCCCTCACCCCAACCCCTCCTCCACCCCTACTCTCCAACTCCTCACCCCAACCCCTCCTTCACCCCTACTCTCCAACCCCCCTCACCCCAACCCCTCCTTCACCCCTACTCTCCAACCCTCCTCACCCCAACCCCTCCTCCATCCCTACTTTCCAACCCCTCCTCCACCCCTACTCTCCAACCCCTCCTCCACCCCTACTCTCCAACTCCTCACCCCAACCCCTCCTCCACCCCTACTCTCCAACTCCCCTCACCCCAACCCCTCCTTCACCCCTACTCTCCAACCCTCCTCACCCCAACCCCTCCTCCATCCCTACTTTCCAACCCCTCCTCCACCCCTACTCTCCAACCCCTCCTCCACCCCTACTCTCCAACTCCTCACCCCAACCCCTCCTCCACCCCTACTCTCCAAACCCCCTCACCCCAACCCCTCCTTCACCCCTACTCTCCAAAACCCTCATCCCAACCCCTCCTTCACCCCTACTCTCCAACTCCTCACCCCAACCCCTCCTTCACCCCTACTCTCCAACTCCTCACCCCACCCCTCCTTCACCCCTACTCTCCAACTCCTCACCCCAACCCCTCCTTCACCCCTACTCTCCAATCACTCACCCCAACCCCTCCTTCACCCCTACTCTCCAACTCCTCACCCCAACCCCTCCTTCACCCCTACTCTCCAACCACTCACCCCAACCCCTCCTTCACCCCTACTCTCCAACTCCTCACCCCAACCCCTCCTTCACCCCTACTCTCCAACCACTCACCCCAATCCCTCCTTCACCCCTACTCTCCAACTCCTCACCCCAACCCCTCCTTCACCCCTACTCTCCAACCACTCACCCCAATCCCTCCTTCACCCCTACTCTCCAACTCCTCACCCCAACCCCTACTCTCCAACTCCTCACCCCAACCCCTCCTTCACACCTACTCTCCAACCCTCCTTCACCCCTACTCTCCAACCCCTCCTTCACCCCTACTCTCCAACCCCTCCTTCACCCCTACTCTCCAACCCCTCCTTCACCCCTACTCTCCAACCCCTCCTTCACCCCTACTCTCCAACCCCCCCTTCACCTCTACTCTCCAACCCCTCACCCCAACTCCTCCTTCACCTCTGCTCTCCAACCCCTCCTTCATCCCTACTCTCCAACCACCCTTCACCCCTACTCTCCAACCCCCCTCACCCCAACCCCTCCTTCACCCCTACTCTCCAACCCCTCACCCCAACCCCTCCTTCACCCCTACTCTCCAACCCCTCACCCCAACCCCTCCTTCACCCCTACTCTCCAATCCCCCTCACCCCAACCCCTCATTTACCCCTACTCTCCAAACCCCCTCACCCCAATCCCTCCTTCACCTCTACTCTCCAACCCCTCCTTCATCCCTACTCTCCAACCCCCCTCACCTCAACCCCTCAACCCCCCTCACCCCAACTCCTCCTTCACCTCTACTCTCCAACCCCTCCTTCATCCCTACTCTCCAACCCCCCTCCATCCCAACCCCTCCTTCACCCCGACTCTCCAACCCCTCACCCCAACCCCTCCTTCATCCCTACTCTCCAACTCCTCACCCCAACCCCTCCTTCACCCCTACTCTCCAATCACTCACCCCAACCCCTCCTTCACCCCTACTCTCCAACTCCTCACCCCAACCCCTCCTTCACCTCTACTCTCCAACTCCTCACCCCAACCCCTACTCTCCAACTCCTCACCCCAACCCCTCCTTCACCCCTACTCTCCAACCCCTCCTTCATCCCTACTCTCCAACCCCCCTCACCTCAACCCCTCCTCCACCCCTACTCTCCAACCCCCCCTCACCCCAACCCCTCCTTTACCCCTACTCTCCAACCCCCCTCACCCCAACCCCTCCTTCACCCCTACTCTCCAACTCCTCCTTCACCCCTACTCTCCAACTCCTCACCCCAACCCCTCCTTCACCCCTACTCTCCAACCCCCCTCACCCCTACTCTCCAACCCCCCTACTCTCCAACCCTCCTCACCCCAACCCCTCCTCCACCCCTACTCTCCAACTCCTCACCCCAACC